>NW_022630998.1:52706585-52934072 GCF_010015895.1 Lontra canadensis | reverse complement strand
TATCTCAAGGATTGGTATGTATGTATGTGTATATATCAAGGATTGGTATATATACAAATATATATACATATATATATGTATATATATATATGTATATATATGTATATATATACCAATCCTTGATAATCATTCTGAGCACCAGGGAAATTGTGGCTTAGGAATAGGGTGGGATGGAGGATAGGATGGTCTGGAATGGGATGAGACATGGGGATGGGGAAAGGCCCAGGGGCCCAGGGAAGGTCAAGGGTAAAGTGAAGAGTGCAGACGTCAGGAATGGGGTGGGATCCAAGAAAGACAGACAATGGACTGAAGTGCAGGGATTGGGGTTGAATGTGAAGGTGTTGAACACATAACTTGGGATTTTAAAAAAGGTGAAAGTTGATCTTTTTTTTTTTTTTGGCAAACATAAACTAGAGGTGAATGCAAAATGTCTTCGGTGTCAAAATGTTCACAAAAAAATAGGTGCATTAAATATCAAGTAAACTAATTTTTTTCAAGTGAACTAATTTTTGAGTTGTTTCTTGAGTTATGGCTCAATGGATGGGAGGCAAATGAAAACCAGACCAGTGTCCCTGAGATTTCACAAACCAGCCCTAAAATTCTAGCCCAGGAAGTGACAAATGATCCTGAGTTGGAACTGAAAAAACTGTATCACCTCAACTTGGTCACTATCACAAACTTAACACATTTTCTATAACTAAAGCTATTTTGGATTCTGTTTTCAGAATATGGGTTTTCAGAGATCTAACACTATCAAACTCCTTATTTCTCATGTAAGGAACTGAACTGAATTTCTCCTCTCTCTCAAGGCTTCAAAAACACCCAAGGAGAGCATTTGTCTAGGCTATGGGTAGGCAAACTTTTCCTGTAAACATCCAGATAGTGTTTTAGGCTTTGTAGGGCATATAGTCTCTGTCACAACCACTCAGTGATGCTGTTGTGTAAGGAAATGAATTTACCTTATGTAAATAAATATACCTGGCTGTGTTCCAATAGAAGTATTTATAAAATCAGGTGGTGGGCCAGGTTTGACCTATGGGCTGTAACTCAGTAGTAGGTAAGAATCTGACTCTTGTCCTTCTTTGTGACTTACTGGTCTTCTCTTTGCCCTCTTCTATGCTCTTAGTAAACACCAACCACACTTCTCATTCCATGATAATAGAGAATAAAAATAGAAATAGAATAATTAATAGAATTATAGAAAATTATATATGTTGCCATTTCTAAACATTTAATATGTGCTTGAAACTGAGAAAAGCATATGGCAATACTCAGATTTGTACCCCATATTCATTTGAATCCCATATTCTTTGTGACCTTCGTGGTGACTTTGACCAAGTCCAGTGTCATATATTATACAGAGAGATAATAGTAAATAAAGTGAATATGTCCTGTGCCCTTTACAATACAAGGGCTATTTACCTCCTGGAAAAAAGCATAACAAGACATTCTTATTCTTTCTTTGATGCCATTATGGCACACAAGTGCCTTTTTCTTTCCAGTATGGAAATTAAAGTTCTATCTAAATAACATGTAACTATTAATCACTCTTTGGGCATGAGGAAAGAACAGAGAGGACTTTGTTAAATGAGGATTAGTCCCAGTAAAACAGTCAAACAAAATATTTGTCATCCTTGATGGAAATTTCATATGACCTTAGAGCTCCTTCCAGATTATGTTGAGGAATGATGTGCTCTCTTCCTCAAGGTAACTGTGCCATTTACTAGTTTTCCTTGTTTCTTTCCTTGCCATCTATCACAAAGCAATCAGAAAACTGTGTGTACTTTTGCCGTTCTAATCTGTTATAGTACTTGTAATATGTTTTTTATGAATTTTAGACCCTCTTTTTTCCCCAATTGACTTTTCTCATGGCCTTCAAGCTGACTTGCTAGTCTCTATCCTTAACAGCTCTCTCTTTCCAAAAAAAAACTCTCAATGAGCTCTTCAAAACACTGATCTTTTCAATTGCCCAATTTAAATTGTCGAAAATGCCTTCTAAGCCCCCACACTGTGCTAGAACAAAGCAAAGTGAGACAAAGTCCAAGTCCAAGCATTGGTTTCTGTCTACCCACCATCCTAGAGTCAGTCACCACCAATAAACTCAGGTTCAAACCATCATCATTGCTTCATGATCATCTCTTATAAATGATCTCTTTGCTTCAGTCTTCTCCCTTCCACTGCATTCTTCACTGTAGGCAGAATAATGCTCTGAAATCCAGATCTGATAACATTATTCTTAAAACCTATATGTGGCTTCTCTAGCCCCCAAGATGAAGTCCAAACTCTTCCTAACATGCAAGGCCTCTGTTCACCTCTCTAGCCTCCACTTTCATGTTGTCCTCTTTCCCTTGAATGATTTTCTTTAACTTCTTCCTGCATGTCCCCTTCTAACATACTCTTTTTATCCATCCCCATGGGCCTTCTCCCAGTTTTTCTTCCATCTCCCAAGGTCCATCCCTCCAAACTCTGTTATTGCTCATTGAAGTTACAGCTTTTTTCTGGAAACCTTCCATGACCTCTTTCCCCTTAGAATATGATTTAGTTGGGGCAGCTGGCTGGCTAAGTCAGTAAAACATCTGATTCAGGATATTGGCTCAGGTCATGATCTCAAGGTTCTAAGACTGAGTCTCATGTTGGACTCTGTGCTGGGTGTGGAACCTACTTAAGTTTCTCTCTCTCTCCCTCTCCTCTCCCTCCACCTGGCTTGTGCATTCTCTCTCTCTAAAAATAAATAAAATTTTTAAAATTTTATTTTTTATCTTTATTATTTTGTATTAGGTTAGTCACCATACAGTATGTCATTAGTTTTTGATGTAGTGTTCCAAGATTCACTGGTTTTTTTTTAAGATTTTATTTATTTATTTGACAGAGAGCGAGATCACAAGCAGGCAGAGAGGCAGGCAGAGAGAGAGCAGGATGCAGGTTCCCTGCTGAGCAGAGAGCCCAGCACAGGGCTCGATCCCAGGACCTGAGATCATGACCTGAGCTGAAGGCAGAGGTGCCCCGCAAGATTCATTGTTTACATTTAACACCTGCAATACATGCCCTCCTTAATACCCGTCACCAGGCAAACCCATCCCCCGACCCTCTCCCCTCTAAAACCCTCAGCTTGTTTCTCAGAGCCCACAGTTTCTTGTGGTTCATCTCCCCCTCCTATTTCCCCACCTTCATTTTTCCCTTCCTTCTCCTAATGTCCTGTGTTATTCTTTATGTTCCACAAGTAAGTAAAACCATATGATAATTGACTTTCTCTACTTGACTTATTTCGCTTAGCATAATCTCCTCCAGTCCCATCCACGTTGATGAAAATGTTAGGTATTCATCCTTTCTGATGGCTGAGTAATATTCCATTGTGTATATGGACCATATCTTCTTTATCCATTTGTCTGTTGAAGGGCATCTTGGCTCTTTCCACAGTTCAACTATTGTGGACAGTGCTGCTATGAACATTGGGGTACATATGGCCCTTCTTTTCACTACTGCTGTATCATTGGGATAAATACCCATTAGTGCAATTGCTGGATCATAGGGTAGCTCTATTTTTAATAAATGTTTTTAAAAAGACTATGAATTAGTTATTCCTTTCATATGCTCCCATAATATCCTCTCCTTACACCTGCATGGCCAACTGTCACTGTTGTGTACTTGCTTATTTAGAAGTCTATCTCTCTCACTAGACTGTGACTTTTTTAATAGAGGAGATCATTTAATATTCATGTTTAAATCCCCAGTGCCTGGTAAAATGCCTGGCATGGAGTGATTGCTTATTAAAAGTTGTTGAGTAAAACAAGACCCTTGAGAGAAGAATTTTAAAAGGGAATATAGGACAGAAACTCTCAGTTCTGGTCAATGACATAAAGTCTACAAATGATAGGGGAGGACCATTATTTTTCAAGGAACTTGAAGAAGGAACTGCATTCCCTTCCTGGTACAAATAAAAAAGTGCTGATGCTAATAGCTGGAAACAAACTAGTTACATGAAAATACAAACTTTTAAGATGTATCTCCCCTCCTCCTCCCCACCCCAGAAGGCTAGATTCATGAGGTATTTCTCAGAAATAACTAGCAAAACGTGGAGCTAAAGAGGAATGCAAAGAGTAGCATGATTCCAGAAAACTATGCTGTGAAGTGTACTATTGTAATTGGCATTGTACTTTGAATTGGTCTTTATCAGCTAAATACATACTTACAAGGTCACAATCGGGAAAAGATCATTTTATTTCAGGTTGCTCATATCCCAGGTTGACAGGGCTAGAAAAAAATTAGAGATGATTTATCCAGGATGTTTCATATCTAGGAATCCTGAAACCTGGAGAGAGAAAGAGATTTTCTGAGCTTACTCAAGTGGGTCTAAATCAGAAATACAAATTCAAGTAAGTGTATTTTAATCTCATGTTCCTTACACCACTCCCTCTGGCTTCATGAATCTCAGTGCCATGTTCTTCATACAAATAATATTATCTATCTCATTATGTTTACAGACAAAAGAAATGGATTTTGCATCTAGTGATCCTGAAAATTGCTCATTACCTACAGAAATGGTCACTTCTGTTTATTCGTGGAATAATTCAATTCCAAATCTATGGAACATGCGGCAGTAGAGAGTATGACATGCTGATTTTTTCGCATATAGGAATGAGATTAATAATGAAAAGTGAATTCCAATGGCTTGACTTACATGGAAGAAGTCCTAGGAGCAGTAATAAAATGAGAAATTTTCAACTATTATATTCTTACCTCTGGATCCATTTTGCTCCTGAAATTTTAAGTGAGAAAGTTGCCAGAACTCCTGTTGCCAAGGTCTCTAAAAATGAGTTATGGACAAGTTGTGTTCACAGGGAATATTTGCTTAAGTCCCATCCTTTGGTCATAGGGCAGATATGGCTACGTCAAGCAGGAAATGCCACATCCTTCTCCACCCAGAGGCTGTTACTATGTGCTCAGAAAAGGAGTAGGCAGTTGAATAGGTCCCAGTTATAACTGTCTGCTGAAGGATTGCTGGTGGAGCTGCATAACCCTGGATTAGCACTTAACCTAGAAACACAAGATAATCTAAAGAAGAATGGGATGTTGATAGTCATTTTAATGTCACTATGTCAAACATGAAATAACACAGTATCCAATAAAAGCAATAGTTAAAAGCTATTAACTACTCTTCCCTGTATCTTTCCTCCCCGTCTATCACAAATCTATAAAACCATGTGTGCGTTTGCCTTAGAGGATATTTGAGTTAAACCAGACAAAAATATAAATAATGGGCAAGAAATTAATCTTAATGGCTCATGTGCTTTGGAAAGTAACCAAAGGAGAAGCAGTAAAATTTTCAAGAGAAATGAAAGGGACCAAGTTCTAACACTAACACTGCTGTTTGGCAGCAATCTCGAAAGGCAAAAGACTGCTTAGTGTATGACTATAAAAGGTGTCTGCCAAGCCCAGGATTCAAGAGTTCTCAATCTCAAAAGTCACCACGTCGCATACGTGGCACAGAATCAAGGAACTGCCTCAGGGAAGGGAACCATTTACAGCTGGCTTGGACCATCAGGATGCAGGCAATAGCCATGACTATCCAGAGATTAGAGGGCCTCTCCTCATTTTCTTGTGCACTCCTTAACTGTCTCAGATCCTCATTAATCTGCATAATGAATGACACCACATGTCCCCAAAGCCCGCAGAAGACTTGGAATCAGACATAATTTTATTTAGAGAAAAGGAGGTAATAGATAATTTTGTACATCTACATTTATTGATCAAAACTCACACCTACTATGTGGGGGATTATACTGGGGGTTGCTAAGAATTCGTGTGCAGTACGCATCCACCTTGAGCGCTGGCTGCCCTAAAATCATAGCCCATCAATTCTTTCTGAGATAAAGCCTTAAGTCTGTTAAGGAACTGGTAAAAGAAATGAGAATGGACTTGAACCCTTTGAAGTAACTTTTGATCTAGGCAATGTGATGGTATTGAGTTTACATAATCATACTGTTTTTAGTTTTTAGTTTTATTTAAATTCAATTTAATTAACATATAGTGTATTATCAGTTTCAGAGGTAGAATTCAGTGATTTATCAGTTGCATATAACACCCACTGCTCATTCCATCAAGTGCCCTCCTTAATGTCCACCTCCTAGTCGCCTCATCCCCCACCCATCTCCCCTAGCAACCCTCAGTATTTTTCCCTATAGTTAAGAGTCACTTATGGTTTGCATCCCTCTCTGTTTTCTATGTTCATCTGTTTTGTTTTTTATATTCCACATATGAGTGAAATCATATGGTATTTGTGTTTCTCTGACTTACTTTGCTTAGCATAATAACCTCTAGTTCTATCCATGTTTCGAATGGCAAGATTTCATTCTTTTTGATGGCTGAGTAATATATTCTGTTGTGTATATATACCACATCTTTATCCACTCATCTCTTGATGGACACAGGCCTCTTTCCATTCTTTGGCTATTTTAGACATTGCAATAAACATTGGGGTGCATGTGCCCCTTTGAATCACTACATATCCTTTGGACAAATACCTAGTAGAGCAGTTGCTAGGTCACAGGATAGCTCTATTTTTAACTTTCTGAGGACCCTCCATACTGTCTTGCAGAGCGGCTGCACCAGCTTGCATTCCCACCGACAGTGTAAGAGGGTTCCCTTTTCTCCACATCCTTGCCAACATCTGTTGTTTCCTGAGTTGTTAAATTTAGCCATTCTGATCAGTGTGAGGTGGTATCTTATTGTGGTTTTGATTTGTACTTCCCTGAGGCCAAGTGATGTTGAGCATTAAATCTTTAGACAGTTATTGAGTAGTGGCAAGAGGAAGAAAGAAAAATGCAGTCTTAGTAGAATTTGTTTTTTTTTTATTATGTTAGTCACCATACAGTACATCATTAGTTTTTGATGTAGTGTTCCATGATTCATTGTTTGTGTATAACACCCAGTGCTCCCTGCAATACATACCCTCCTTAATACCCATCACTGGGCTAACCCATCCTCCCACCCCAAACTCCTCTAAAGCTCTGTTTGATTCCCAGGGTCCATAGTCTCTCATGGTTCGTTTCCCTCTCTGATTACCACCCCCCTTCATTTTTCCCTTCCTTCTAATGTCCTCCATATTATTCCTTATGTTCACAAATAAGTGAAACCATATGAAAATCGTTTTTCTCTGCTTGACTTATTTCATCCCACATAATCTCCTCCAATTCCACCCATCTTGATGCAAATGTTGGGTATTCGTCCTTTCTGATGGCTGAGTAATATTCCATTGTTTCTATGGACCACATCTTCTTTATCCATTCATCTGTTGAAGGGCATCTCAGCTCCTTCTACAGTTTGGCTATTGTGGACATTGCTGCTATGAACATTGGGGTACATGTGGCCCTTCTTTTCACTATATCTGTATCTTTGGGGTAGATGCTCACCTAGTGCAATTGCTAGGTCACAGTGTAGCTCTATTTTTAGCTTTTTGAGGAGCCTCCACACTGTTTTCCAAAGTGGCTGCACCAACTTGCATTCCCACCAATAGTGTTAAGAGGGTTCCCCTTTCTCTACAACCTCTCCAACATTTGTTGTTTCTTGCCTTGTCAATTTTTGCCATTCTAACTAGTGTAAGGCGGTATCTCAATGTGGTTTTGATTTGAATTTCCCTGATGGCTAATGATGTTGAACATTTTTTCATGTATCTGTTAGTCATCTGTATGTCTTTTTGGAGAAGTGCCTGTTCGTGTCTTCTGCCCATTTCTTGACAGGGTTAAATTCTCTCTCAATCCTATGGGAATTTCCAAAAGAAGGAACTACACACTAATATTCTTGAACTCTGAATTAAAAAAAAAAAAAAAAACACTTACATTCTTCCCAAAAGGAAGGTATACACTCAAATTACAACCTAGTTGGTGAGAGATAGGGTGTGAGTGTGAAAATCAGAAAAGAAACTAAGATTCCTAAATTTTCCTGGATTGGGTTGCCACTGATAAATATTAACAAAGTGAAACTGGAGAGAAGCCACTAAAAATGAGATTTAGCAACAAGGTCTTCTAGGAACATGTTGAACTGGAAGATCCTTTGGGATGTCAGAAAGGTGATATCCAATAAACAGTAGAGAATTGAGTCTAGGACCCAGGTGGCAGATACTTTCTCACGTTCTCTGGGAAAGCAAGTAGGGGTGGAAATCCCATGTTGACATGGGGCTGTGTAACGGTGTGAGAAGGTATGGCATAGCAGAACAAATCTTGTACTAAAATCTGGGGATCTGTTTCACTGAGTGGTCTTAGACAAGATACTCTCCCTTCCAGGGCCTCACTTCCTTTTGCATGGAAACTTTGGTATGTGGTGGAAATG
The DNA here is from genome assembly GCF_010015895.1 of Lontra canadensis. Classification (NCBI taxonomy): domain Eukaryota; kingdom Metazoa; phylum Chordata; class Mammalia; order Carnivora; family Mustelidae; genus Lontra; species Lontra canadensis. The sequence goes on along the minus strand of NW_022630998.1, from coordinate 52,925,747 downwards.
AAGGTACTCTTGAATCCTGTCTTGTTTCTATTTAAGTGTCCGCCTTTTAAAAATCTGTTTCATTTCATGCTTGCCTCATAAAATTACATTCAGGGAGAGAGTTAATACCATTTCTTAATTAAATAAGAATAATGAAAAGTTTGAAAGCCACAGACCCACGTGCTTGCTCCTGACCTCACCAGCTCTACCATCGCTGAGCCATTTTTCTCATTTCTGTCATATACTCAGAACTTGGTCACTCTAATCAGATGCTCCACTATGACTTAGGAAGAAGATCATTTATCTCATTAAGAAAAGTTTCTGGATTTTCAATGTAGCATATATGATTTCTGAATGCTAAAGAAGCACTGAAATATAGGTGAGGTGTAAGTATTCAAATTTCACAATAGCATACACCAAAATTATAGAATTATCTCTGAGAAAAAGAGGTGGTATTGGAGAATGAAAAGTATGAATGAGAGAGGCATATCTTTAAAAATTAGAAATAAAGCAACTAGTTACTGGGAGAGCATAAGTTCTGAAATTGAAAGATCTGGCTTGGGTCAAGATTCTGTCATTCATTAGCTATCTGCTTTGGGCAATTTGCTTAACTCCTCCAATCTTAAGAGTTTGTCCTTTGGAAATTATCTTTAGCTTAACTCCATATTAACGCTCCCCTCTGGAGAGCTGATATCTTCACATGAGGTAGTGTCATCCACATGAGTTAATAGAGGTGAAAGTGCTAAGGAATTGCAAATCATTAGGCCTGTATGTGGATGGACAGAACATATACAGATATGGGTGCAGGAGAATGTGTCCAACAGAATATCATGGTTATAATCTAAAGAAGCGTAAGGCACTATGCTAAAATCTGGACATTCAATATAAATATTGGTTATTGTTATTGATGTAGCATATCTTAGTAAAAAAAAATAGGAGAGAAGTATAGGTCAAGAATTCTAGAGAACTGGATCTTTCAACTGTTACTCTGTGACTAAATAGAAGCCACTTAATCTTTCTGTGTTCATTGTCCCATCTGCTAAGGGGCAATAACACTAGTCTGAATATTTCACAAGTTTCTTTTAGTCACTTAACAAGCCTTCATAGAACACTGTAAATAATCTTCGAACTCTAGAAAAGGTATTGCAATGCTAAGTATTCATGTTGTGTACTACTGTACATTTTCAAGAAATGTTCTCATTGCTCCTGTTTTCTATTTCAACTCTCCTGCATTTCATATAATCTTGAAACCCCTTATATGTGTCATTTTGTTTATTTCTCTTTACTATACCTATGCTTTTATTTGTTCTCAAATATAGCCATGCTGTTACATTTGCTAAGAAACCAGAGGATTATTATGCAAGACAGTTCTGGTAGGTGAGTTTCAGGGTGTAACTATTCCAGCTGCCTATAAATCAAGGGAGTAAGGAAGCTTTCCCTGACCAATGAAATTAATATCCTAGCTTAGGTTAACAATCAATCATCAGTGAAAAGGTCAGTCTTGAGGAAGGTGGACCCTGCCTTATGCATGTGTGTATATATACGTGTATGTGTGCCTCAGAGAAGCCACCCTCACTCATCATCACTATGGAGAGCATCACTGCCTTTGCCATCTTTGCTCTTGTAGCCACCGCATGGGCTGCCCCTCCACCTGGTGAGTTAGGACTCCTTTGAATTGCGATGGCTTTATGTTAACTGCAGTTTGTTCAGCCTTCAGTAACGATGGAATGTAAAGTCAGAAGAAAAATTGAGATGTTAATTATTTGGGTTGGCCTAATTAGCAAGAGGGGTAGAGGTCAGACCTTCTAGAAGAGGAAGAGAGACTGAGAAGAGGGATAAAAATTGTCATGGGAATAAAAGGTGCAGCATATGGAATATAGTCAGAGTACTGTACTACTGCATGGTGACAGATGGGAGCTACAGCCTAATGTGGGGAGCACAAGATACTATATAGACTTAGTGGGTCTCTATGTTGTACACCCGAAACTAATGAAACATACTGCCTCATTCAATAAAAAAAAAAAAAAGAAAGAAAGAAAGAAAGAAAAGAAAAAAAGGACTATGGGCGACCTGCTCAATTTCAACAGGTTAGGCTTCTGACTTGCCTCCCACAAACAACTTATGCATCTTTGAGAACTTCACCCAACCCTACCCTGGCCTTGCTCACAGGAATTCCTGGATACCTGTGACAGCCCTTTGTCCCATGACCAGGGATTTACCTCCCCCATGTTGTTGTAGTGGTGGTTTTTCATCAGAATCACATACATTTCTGGCTTCATCCTAAATTGACCCTGAGTAAAAAAGTGACCTGTCAGGGCTGGCCTGGGCGAGGGATGGCAGAAATGGGCTTTAGTTACTGTGGATGAATTCAACCTTGCGTCTCTGACTGTGGAATTTGCTCTTTTTCTGATTCTTTCTGTTCAAATGCATCTCACGCCACTCTCTTCCAGTCAGTGATCAAGCAGGGGGAAGAAAGGTGAGTGTAACCTTTTCTATTGGGTCTTGGTAAAAATGAAATCAGAGCTGATGTGTAAACGGAACTGTGAACATAATGAAGCTGGCTCACTGTGGATGGAAATAATTCCTGGGGAGCTAAAACCATTCCTACTCTGCTTCTCCTGGTGGTGGTTCTTTCTTTAAAGGTCGCAAAAGGAATCTCTTTGCAAAATAACAACAGATAAAGTAAACTGTTACCTTTAGGTGACATTTTAAACTTTTCTGAGTATTTTTCACTTTCATTATTCCAGTGTACTCACACTGTAACTCAAAAAGGAGAGACTAACATTTCCTTCATAAACAGCTAACTCTGGTTTTACTTATGGAATGTTTCATGTCTGACTTAGCACAGTTCCTGATCCACATAGGGTCTTCTAGACATGTTTGCTGAAAAGTTGAAGAGGCTAGCACTCTTTCTACTCTCTTTTCTGTCTTACCAACTTGATACAAGAAAGACTACGGAACTGAAGAAAGACAATGCAGGCCATTTTTTTTGTTCCAATTATAGGTGGACTGTTTCAAATACAACACAAAAGCCTCCGAGTTTGCATGCCCAAGGCACCTGGACCCAGTATGTGGCACAGATCATAGCACTTACAGTAACGAATGTATGTTTTGCATGCTAACTCAGTAAGTATTATACTCACTTGGATCGTCTCTCTCTCTCTCTCTCTCTCTCTCTCTTTTTTTTAAAGATTGTGAAGTCCACATGGGCCAAAATCTGCTTGGTTTCTAACAGTGTGGTTTGATCAATCCTACATTTTTTGTGCTCCTCCAATACCCTTTTTACATTGCTTTGTTCAAATAAAAAGTACACAAATACATTTACCTGTATCTCTAAGGAGATACGTATTTCTTTGCTATCCAGCCAAATTCTCTTTCACATTATACACTATTGCTCAGGCATTAGCTGTTTTCTATAGACATTTTTATTCCCACATTACATTTGCAGAAGCTGAGTCTTAGGCAGAAAATATATCTTGGTCAAAGTTCCATAATCTTCTGTTGTGTCTTTCTTAAGAATAATGAGAGCTCACAAGAATGCTCTATGGAGGCTCTTTGCCAAGGTGCTATTACAAGACTTTGATTTTCTCTACCCCAGAGAAAATCCATGTTGCTGGAGAAGCCTAGTGGGGAGATTATCTGGAGAAGTCTAGGGAGGAGATTGAAAGTACAGATGGGATTTGGGACCCCCACCACCAGTACCCCACAAATTACATGAGTTCCTCACTGTAAACATCTCAGCTTCTCAAAGAATGAAAGAATGGTTATTACCAGCCATCCCAGGAATTGGAAATTCACTACTTTGTGATTAGTGAATAAAATCACGGGCTTTGGTGTCACACATCTGCATTAGAATCCAGACTGTGTTTAGGAGATGTGTGACATTAGGCAGATACCCAATCCACCTCATGCTTCAGTATTCCCATCTGTAAGATAGAAATTAGAATAGTGTTTAGGATCCACAGTGATAAAACCCATCAAATCTTAGCTATGCAGCTAGTACAGACTGAATACTTACAGAAATGAGCTCTTCTTTTCAACATTTTCTCCTTTTCTAACTCTTCTGAAAGTGTATAGTCAAGTGTAATAACAAGTGCTATTCAGAATAAAGTCTCTCAGGATACGCAAACCCATGTATTAATAAAAACACAAGAGACTAAAGATGAGATTTTACTGATTTTATCATCTCATAGACTCCTTTTAGAAGAGCGATATCTTATAGAAAGAAGTGACTGTAACAAAAATTACACAGACTATAAGTTCCAGAAATGGATTTGAACATACTTTCTTTTTCTTAACTCCAAAAATATTTTCACACTATACAATGCTTGATTTTCATCTGAGTATTCCTGGACTAATTTTTTTGAGTGCCCAATCTCCTCTTAGTGTTGATCTTATTTACTTGAATTTTATTTGTTTACAAAATGATCATCCATCAAAGGTGTTTATGGTCAGTATTAACCAACCTGGGTAGAATATTAATGAGAGCTCCTCATTCTCAGTACAGGACAGAGAATACAGAATGACGTATGACTGTATTTTACCCTGTGGATTGTGAAATGTCAAATAACATATTACCCATCCAATAAAATCTTCTCTTTCAGAAACAAAGGATTTCCAGTCAGAATACTTCAAGATAATAAATGTGTAAGTATACACAAATTTTATTTATTCTTAATGTAAAATGTTACAGTAATTCCTCACCTTATGAAAGTTTTAAAATAGACATTCTAGAAACTGCCCACAAGTATGTGTAGTCATAGATAAGTCATGTGGCCAGCCTAAACAGAAGACTTGAGCATAGTTAATTTACTTTTCCAGAGGAAAGCTCCACAAATTCTACTCATAGTCCTTAATTGGAGCAGATTGGTATACATGTGGTTGTTTTCTAATTAGCAGGTTAAATAGAGGACATTAGGGACTCAAGGACACTCTCATAAAAATAAAGGAAGTTACTTTTTTTAAAATTCAAGAACAAATGTAAGACAATTCAGGAGAAAAGAGCTATGTGAGTGGATGTCAATAATTTTAATGTTTGAAATGTGACAAGAGAAATAAAAACATGGGGTTTTGGTAGTAAAGATAGGTCATCTTAAGGAGTGACATCTGACCCAATTTGAGGAAGAGAAATGTGGTCATGAAACTATTACAAAAAGAGTTAAACTGATTTCTAAGGAGGACTTGGAGTCTTAGGAGTTGTTCTAATGGGTACAGAGGTCAGGTAAGACAGGAAGACAACCTAAGCAAAGGCACAGACATATATAGGAGCAGGAAACACTCTGGGAATTCAGTCAAGTTTAGCTGGAGTTAGAGGCAGAGCAGATGAGAGAAGTTAAGCACGACTCATGAGGGGGACTTTCTATAGATGTGGAATCTGTTAACTAATCAAAAAACAAGAACTGATTTGGTTTTTAAAAGATCACCCTGACATCAGTGTAGAGGGTGACTGAAATCTTAGCTAAGCATGGACGCTGGGCAGCAAACTGGCAGACACCTGCAACTATGCAGGCAAGACATTCAGAGGGCCTGAATAAAGTAGGTAAGTGTGTGGTGAGGAGAGGACTGGTTCGTAAATTAAGCACAACATAGAACCCACTAGATGTATTCTACTCACCAGAATAAGTGAGAGGAAAGCCTAACCTCAAGCTAAGCTATCTCTTTCTGTAATGAGATTGCCACCATGGTTGGGTCAGATTTTGTAAATTGAAGAGGCTATGTCTTTTTGCACATGGGGTTGAGGGCTAAATTACCTCTCAAGGCCTTAAAAAAAAAGTTCATTTTCTATAATTTAACAACTTGAAGTTGTTCTTTCTTTTTTTCCATTTTTTGGACTGCAGGATATTGAGTGCACCCATTATTCTGAAATGTGTACCATGGAATACTTACCTCTCTGTGGATCTGATGGAAAGAATTATAACAACAAATGTTTGTTTTGCAATGCTGTTCTGTAAGTGCTGAATTTAATGTGTTATTTGTAGAAATAGCCTTTTCCACAGAGCCAGAAACCACGATAGCTACCTATAAGCAAGATGCTCCTATAAAGCATAAAAGTGAGGTGATACACTGAAAATTATATTTTACAAAAAGAAGTAAAAAGGAGGGGGGCAAGAGAAAGAAAGAAAGTGGATAGTGGGAAGAAACTGAAGCTGGAAAAGGAGATTTGGTCAACATCATAATATTACTAAGTGAAAGATAACAGAGATATTTGTAGATTTTTTTTATGGCTCCTAACACTGGCTTTGACTAATACATTGAATTACTTTTTCTACCATGCTGGAACTCAGTTACTAATTACTTACCTTTCATGCTATGTGTTCATTTGGCTGGCTTGATCTAAGAATATTAAAGGTCCAATTTAAGATCTCTAATGCCTTCTCAAAAAAAAAAAAAATGATTTCTCTTGTAGGAGGAGCCGTGGTGCACTTTTTTTGGCAAAGCATGGAGATTGCCAGTCTCCCTGATGCTCAAGGGCACCAAGTTCCCTTTGGCAGATTCTACATAGAGAACCAATCCCTCTTGGATGGCTATGGGAGCAAATGCATGAATCTGATCCTTCAATAAAAGATTCTCAGCAGAAAGCTTTCAGGTTTGTCTCTGGATGTGACTGTTTCTTAACGAGAATGTCTATGGCCATTTCCCTCAATAGGTCACATGGAAAGGTTTCCTCTATTTCTACTCAAGTTGAGAGCTGGAGAGATTGTATACGCACTGGTGAGAGAAGAATCTGCCCTTAGCATTCCATTTTTTTTTAAACTCACAATTTTTAAGTAAACATACACCAAGGGGCAGATCTGACCACAAGTCTAATGTTAGTACTTTTAGCCACAATAATGAAAGGTAGAAAATTCAGCTTTGGAGAAAGATAAAGTAAGAATCCATAATACTGTCAACTAATCAGACCAGGAATAATATTAGATGACAGATATCTATTTAAAGAGGACTCAGGGGGTACCTGGGTGGCTCAGTGGGTTAAAGCCTCTGCCTTCAGCTCAGGTCATGATTTGAGGGTCCTGGGATCGAGCCCCACGTCGGGCTCTCTACTCAGTGGGGAGCCTGCTTCCTCCTCTCTCTCTGCCTGCTTCTCCGTCTACTTGTGGTCTCTCTCAAATAAATAAATAAAAATCTTAAAAAAAAAAAAAAAGAGGACCAGTCACAACTGGCATCCACAAAGGAAGACATTTTGTTGATCATGTTGGGAAGAGAATAAAAACAATATAATCTGATTAAATTGTTGAAGTCACTAAAAGGCCCAAGGAAAGTTCAAGGTAACTGGGAAAGATGAGGGCATATGCAGGAGTATCATAAAATAGAGAGATCAGAACTTTGTCATTTCTGGGGCTCCACAGAGAGGAGTCATGTCATTAATGTAACATGCATAGACAGATATTTTGCCTTGGTAAAGAGAAGAATTTTCTAACAGTAAATCTTTAAATAGGAACAAAGCACATCTGTCCAAAACACAATGCTTTTTTTTTTTTTTAAGAATTATTTATTCATTTGAGAAAGAGAGAGAATGTGCACATGCAGGAGGGGAGGCGCAGAGGGAGAAGGAGAGAGAGGACTTCAAACAGACTACCTGCTGAGCATGGAGCCCACTGCTGGGCTCAATCTCATGACCTTGAGATCATGACATGAGTTGAAATCAAGAGTTGGTTGTTGACTGACCGACCAATGTACCCCAGCACAATGCTCTTTTAGTGAAGACTAGGCAAATACTTGCCAGCTATTTTGTAGAGATTTGTGTGTTTTTTCTAACAACACACAAAGAAAGATTACTATAGGTCAAGCAATCTGTTGTGTAGGGGAAAGCAATACAAGTGGGCAAAGAATCCATACCATTAAGAAGTTTGTACACTAGTCAGAGACATGCTTTTGATGAGTTGATTACTATAGAATGTAAAAAAGACTATAATCAAGAATTATTAGGGGCACCTTGGTGGCTCAGTGGGTTAAAGCCTCTACCTTCGGCTCAGGTCATGATCCCAGGGTCCTGGGATAGAGCCCTGCATGGGACTCTCTGCTTGGTGGGGAGCCTGCTTCCCTTCCTCTCTCTCTGCCTGCCTCTCTGCCTACTTGTGATCTCTTTCTGTCAAATAAATAAATAAAATTCTTTAAAAAAAAGAATTATTACAGGTTCAATAAAAATGGAAAGGAAGACCTCACCCTTATAACCTCATTTAACCTTAATTACTTCCTAAGCCCTATCTCCAAATACAGTCACAATGGAAATTAGTGTTTTCACATTTGTATTTGTAAGGGACATAGTTCTGTCCATAGCAGCTAGGTTGCCAGAACTTTGTTTTTATTTGTCATATTTGAAAATAAAATGCATGACAACACAATGTTAGAAGAAAGAAATGAAACAATTCTATTATAAGATTCTGTGCTAAGTTAAAGGGTATAATTCCACTTAAAGGTACACTGTGAGAAGCTAAGAATGTATACTATAAATCTTAAAGCAACAGTAAATAAGTTACAAAGGAAAAAAGATGGAATGATGAAAAAAATCCTATATTTGTGTATGTAAAAGAAGACAAAGGAGGTAAAGGGGAAAACAGATTGTACTAATAGAAAGAAAGTAGCAAGGTGGTAGACTCAATGTAATTGCATTAGTTAGGATTCTTCAGAAAAACAAAATTAATTGTGTATGCATGTTTGTGTGAAGAGAGAGAGAGAGATAAGAGAAAAAGAAAAAGATTTATTTTGAGTAATTGGCTCATGTGATTATGGGGGCTGAGAAGTGGGTCAGCACTTCCCTAGAGACCCAGGAGAGTGTTCATGTTGCAGCTCAAGTCTGAAGGCAGTTGAGAGGCAGAATTCTTCCCGGAGAGATCTTTGGCTTTTCTCTTAGGGTCTTCAACAGATTGCAGGAGGCCCACCCACACTATGGAAAATACTATGCCTTACTCAAAGTCTACTGATTTAGACACCTCACCAAAGAGGAAATCCCAAAGGCTAAAATATCTTTTTTAGGGAGGCATATATAGGTAGTAAAACTATAAAAATGCCTGTGAGTGATTAACATAGAAGTCAAAATAGAGTCTGTGAGAGGAAGCTGTGGTTAGGCAGTGTCTTGGTCTGTTTGGGCTGCTATAACCAAAAAAACATAAACTGGGAGGCTTAAACAGCAAACATGTATTTCTCACAGTTCTGGAGTCTGACAAGTCCAAGATCGAGGTGCCAGAAAATTCAGTATCTGGTGAGAACTGTCTTTTTGCTGTGTTCTCACATGGCAGAAAGGGCAAGGGAGTGCTCTAGGCTATGCTTTTATGACCTAATCACCACCCAAAAGTCCTACCTCCTAATATCAACACATTGGGAATTAGGCTTCAACATACAAATTGATAGAGACACACATATTCAGTGTATAGCAGGCAATAATGTGGGGGAGGTTCTTAGGATAAAAGGCATTCTAGCTCATCACTAGAGTGGTGGGTACATGGGTGTTGACCTTATAATGATAAACAATTTAACTACAAACAACGATGATACCAACAAGATCTCCTGACTTAAATGTTGATTATATCTGAAAAATATCTTCACAGTTACATTTCAGCTGGTGTCTGATCAAATATCTGGGCACTATGCCCTAGCCAATTTGACATATAAAATTAACCATTATAGTTTATCAGTTATCATATTAAATTTGAATGGTCTAAACACTACAAATGAAGGAAGAGATTACCAGACTAGATTTAAAAAAAAAAAAAAACCTAGATAAAAAACAAACAAGTGTGTTGATAGGAAAAGCACTTTAAAAATAAAAGCACACAGGCACCCAGCTGGCTCAGTCAGTAGAGTATACAACTGTTCATTTTGGGGTTGTGAGTTCAGACCCCATGATGGGTATAGAGATTACTTAAAAATTAAATATTGAGTAAGTAAGCAAATGACAAAGTAAGTAAAAGCACAAATAGGATAAAAATAAAAGGATAAAATAAGTTTACCGTGTTAACATTAGTCAAAAGAAACCTGGAATGGCAATATTAATATGAACAAAATCAGTTTTTGAGCAAAGAATTATTGAAAGGATAAGAATTCATTTTATAATGATAAAGTTGTCAATTAATTAAGGAGATATACAAATCTTAAATGTTTATGAACCTTAGAACTTCAATCTTTTAAAAAATGAATTCAAGTGTAAGGAAAAATAAATCCATGATCAGGGACGCCTGGGTGGCTCAGTTGGTTGGACGACTGCCTTCGGCTCAGGTCATGATCCTGGAGTCCCAGGATCGAGTCCCGCATCGGGCTCCGGCTCCGCAGGGAGTCTGCTTCTCTCTCTGACCTTCTCCTTGCTCGTGCTCTCTCTCACTGTCTCTCTCTCAAATCAATAAATAAAATCTTAAAAAAAATAAATAAAAAATAAATCCATGATCATAATCAGAGATTTCAATATCCATCTGTCAAAAATTAATAAAACAAGAATATTAGCAATCATGGAGCAGAGTTGAGCAGTACTATCAACCACATGACCTGAGATCGACCCCCCCAAAAACATCAGTGTAAACAATCTTCTCAAGTACACATGAAATATTTACCAAGATAGACCACTTTCTTGGCCATAAAACAAGTATCAATAAATTTACAAGAATTCGAGTCACATGACATATGTCCTCGGAGCACAACTTATTTGAATGAGAAAACAAAACAAAAATCTCTGGAAAATCCCCAGTATTTAGAAAGTATATATCACAGTAATAAATAAACCGAGTCAAAGAAGAAATCAAATGAGAAACTAAAAGTATTTTGAGTTGAATAAAAAGAAGAGAGTAATATCATTTCTGGAATCCCCCTAATGCAGTACTTAGGGTAAAATTTATATAGCTGTGTATCAATATTAGGGGAAGAAATTAACAAGAAGGAGCATATCCTATGCCTTAAAGCAAGTATAAATACATTCAACCAGCATTAATAATGCTAGTACTTGATATGGAAACCCATTTCCCTGGCACATTTTGAATTACAATTTCTCGTCTGCCTTGTTCCTCTGTGCTAACTCCACTAGACCATACAACACCTGAGGGCTCAGGCTATTCATAACATCGGTGTGTCATTTGAAACACTTCACTTTTTCCAAATGTTGGTACAAGTTAGATTGATTTTGGAGGATAGTATGGTATGTTGCAACTAGAGAAAGTTTTCATTCAGTCCTTCAAGAAACAAGCTTATTATGTGCCTATGATGTTCCAGTAATCATGAAAGGGAAGACAGAAGGGTTCCAAGTAGGGGCATAAGAAATGCTTATTGAATAGCTAAGAACAAAGCACTATATCAGGCTTTTGGCCAAAAAATATGAATAAAAACTTATTTTCTCCTTGCAAGAGTTACCAAGCTTGCAGATAGCAAATATTTGTTTCCCTACCTATAGGTTTATTCTAAGTGTCTTGAAACTTCATTGAATGTGACTTGCAGTGGAAAAAAAAATTGTATTCTACCTCACCACCTAGAAACACACACACTAATAAAGTTATACTATAATTTTTATGTTATTCTACTCTATTCACTCCTTTTTACTACACTTTATTTTAAAGTTGTGGTGGTAACAAAATGAATTTCACAACCTGCCAAAGGGTCACAATGTAGAATTTGAAAACTTGTACTGTACGATCTGAGACTTAATGCTTAATTTTGGTGAGCAGAAGTATGTGTCTGTGTATGTGTGCTCATACCTCTGTGTGAGCTGCAACCCCAAAAAGAAAGTGGGATGTCTTTAACTCACACTGATCAGAGAACATTGCAAAGGAGAGTTAACTCAAAGCGCCCACACTTTACTTGCGCCCTCACGATTTAGATGGTCAGAGCCTCTCCTCCAGACATCCCATAAGAGATTGTGGGCAGGATTTGCTGCCCCAAAGTGAAACAGAAAAAAGCAAATCCGTCTTTGAAAATAAACAGAAGCCTGAGGGAAGAGGAATCAGATCAGATACCGTGTGAGCTCAGCGTCTGGACCTTGCCTTAAGGATTTCTTATTTTCCTTCTTCTCTTTGATGAAACTCATCTCTAGCTTACCAGCTTTTTACCTTCTCCCCCTTCTCAGTAATTCCCTTTAGAGATTTCTCTTTCTCCACCCTTTTAGTTAAAAAATTCATGTATATCTGTATAGCCAGTGATGGGAGTTTTAGGGAGAACAAAGGATGATGACTGTAAAAGGGAAGCACAACATGTCTCAGTTCCACCTCTTGGTTAATCCTTGGGGACAGGTAGTAGCAGCCAGAAGTTACCAACAGGGACCAGCAGACCAGTGAGTGCATAGTGCAGGGAAGACCTCTGAATGTCATAGGGGAGTAAACAAATGGGCAATTAAGGAAAGAAGTAGGGTTAACAAGAAATAAGTACTTCCATTTTATGCTGGAATTGCACGTCAGCAAGATAGGAAGGCCAACACTTGAATTACACAAGCTTGAGTGCTGGTGTTGAAAAGAAATATAGGAAATAGCAACAAAACAGTGTTTCTGTACAAAGAAAAGAGAAAACTTGTCTTATTGGGCATGTGGGATGCACCTGTCAAAACGAAAATTACATCAGGTAGGATTAAATGGGTAAAGAAGAGTTACCCAATGCTAATGGGTAAGAGAAGCCAGAGTTCAGAATGAGCTTAATGCTGCTGAAAAAAAAAAAAAAAAATGGAAGAAGATTTTTAAGGTCTGGGTGAGCTAGTGAGAAAGCACTGGAGGAGGTGAGAGGAAAATCATAGGCCACTAGCTTTATCTAAGGAAATATAAACTTGTCTTTATGTAAGGAAATATAAACATCTCATACCTTTATGACAGGAGGTAGTTTTGCAGCTTAGAGCATGGCATCCATGAAAAGTTGGACTCTTGCCCTTCCCCAGAGACTAGAGATAGCCTGCACGGGCTTTCCTGAGTGCTACATTTCAAAGGGACTCCTCCCGGGTCATCAAGAAAGACGTTTCTGGGTTTTGAAACTAGTGAGAGGCTTCCAAAGAGAATTAAGTCTCAAAGCAACAGAGAAGGAATTTAGTTATAACATTTCTAAAGTAAATGTTCTAAGATAAGGGAGGTCAGGTGCCCGGAGTCAGGTAAAATCCTGTCTATATTTTCGTCAAGCTGTGGGGGACTGGAAGGCCATTAACGCCATTTCGGTCAGGAGAAGAGATCAGGAACTCTTACCCAAATCAGTACTCAAGACCAGAGTGGGAGATTATGCAAGTGTGGCTAATGCTGTTCTCTGGCTTCTATTAAATTTGTGAGAAGAAAAAGACTTTCTCTTATAGCCTGGGGTTGGACTGACATCTGTGTGGTGGCTATTCTGTGAGGGAAGGACAACTGTTGGGACGTAAAAGAAGGCAGCTCAGTGCTCTAGTGGGAATATAATTGGTTAACAGAATGAGCTAGACAAGAGAGCTCTGTAATTTGGGCAGTGGAGCTGAAACTTTCCTTTCTGCAGAAAAACAGCGGAGCTGTAGGTTAAATCTTGTAGAGGATTTTGGTATCCCTGAAAGGTGATAAGCACCTGCTTTGGACTATAGAGTAAGGAGTTTGTTTTTGAAAATGTTGGTTTGAAGTGTCATGAAACACAAATCAAATCATTTCATAGCTAGGAAGAGGAGCCTGCCATCCAGGGACATAGCCCCAAGTTATAGCTTTTAGCATTAAGCCATGGATATGATCGATGATGAGGAAGTCATAGACTAAGGATTCTCTGAGGGAGATGTGATTCCTTAATCTTATTTATTCTCCTCACCCAATGGAATTTGGGGGAGTTTGGAAAAGCTATAGATACTTTATCCTTATTTCTTTCCTATGATGTTTTACTTTTTCTTCTGTAATGCTTTCTATGCAATGGAGTCCCTCTATCTCTCTGAGCTGGGGGACAAATGATTCACTTAGTAAGGTGGCACTGTGTTTTCAAAATGTCCCACCTTAGATTACAAGCATAGGGCCAACAAACTAGGTGAAAATTACCTCTTTAATATTCTAGATGACTCGGGTCCTTTCTGGAAGTGTCCAGTAGGTTTGTTTTTAGGCACTTATCAAAGTTAGTAAGAAATAAATTAACTGAGGGAATAAAAATTTGCTCATTCTAGCATTGTTAATAATAATGATGATGAAAATTGGAATCAACCTAACTGAGCAACAGTGGAATAATATTAATGTAATAAAAACCCATATATGTGACATAATATGGCACCAAGCATCTCAATTCAGGTACTGAATTTAAAGATCAAGAAAACATCACAGTACATTTCTAAGTGAAAAAGGCAGAAAACAATACACAGTACTACAAAAATTTTATTTTTGACTGGAACAGTATAATTTAACACATGTTTAACGGTTATCTCTGGGTTTTGAAGATTTCATGTCTTTTTCTTTTTTAAAATTTCTATTTTCTATTTTCTATTCAATTCTATATTCTATTTTCTATTTCTATTCACATATTTCCTTGGTGTAAGAACAATTGTTCTTTACAGGCAGGAAAACGGAGAAAGGAAGTTCAGATAACGGGAGGCAATTCAGGCATGACCACAGATCTTCAGGTCACAAAGCTGCAAAGGCTCCGGATTGGCTGGACCCACTACAAACGGTATCCGGAGACCTCATTCGGTGCCCACCTCCTTTCTTGCACACTGGCTGGAGGTACTAATTCTTCTTGTAGAATATATTCTACTCTTTCTGCTGTGCTCTTTCCGACTGTGGTACGTTTCCTCAAGCCATTGCCTCTTTGGATTGCCTGCCAAGGGCTGTCTAGTGTCCAGTGATCCATTCCCACCCCCAAGTCTTCTAGGCAGCTCTGTGCTTCCTTCTCCAATGCCTCCTGCTGAGGTTTGACTTTGATTTACCCTGAACATGGGGCCTCCAGGGCCTGCTCCTCCCAGCACACAATGCCTCAGTGCCTTCTTTGTCCTATATAGCTGTTCTACCCGCTCCTGCAGCCCTAGTACCTGCTCCTTAAAGGAAGCATAAGCTGCGAAGGAGCATGTTACATCTCTCTTTCTTTTCTCCTCTTTCTGAGGTGGGTCGAAGGGGACTTATATTGCAGGGGGAGTGGGTATCTGGCCTCCTGCTTTCATGCCACTGCTGTGGCTCCGGTCCCGAAGGAAGCCAAGGATGGTGTCAGGAAGAGATAGGGTGTGCTGAGCAGAAACATGTCCTAGGTTGTCCCAGGAGCAGGCAGGGTGGGCAGCTAGGCAGCTCCAAACACTGTGCCAAGAATCTCCAGCCATCCCGGGGAAGTGGAGTACCCTGGAGACTTTACTGGGTCTCGGAGATCACATATCAGTCACACCATAGCATCTGGGAAAGAGTATATGTCAGTTGCCTTGTCTCATGTGCTACAGAGCGGAGAAGGCCAAAGCACATAGGGAGGATCAGGTCACTTTTACAGGGTTAAGAAGATAGGGTAGTTCAATGTGGTCCTTCGGTAAGGCCTGGAACCTGCCTCTACCGTTCTCTAGAATCAGAAAGGCTTCTACAAGAGAAGGCGATCCCACAGGAGGATTTGCTCACTGACTTCTCCCTTTCCGGGTGTCTGGATGAAAATAACTTTGGGGCACCCATGGGATAGCATGGAGTGGTATTTCTCCCTATGTTCTCTCTCAGAATGCTCCAAGAAAGCTGAGCGTTCCATGTCAGAAGATTCTCAACACAGCCAAGTATGCCTATAATACTCCAATCTTTGTCTTACTGCAAAGAGCTATCCTCTGCTTCATGAGCAAGCACAGACCTGCTCCCTCCATTGAGAAGGTCTTGCAGTCCAGAAGCCTCTAGTGGCCTCATTATTTTCTTTGTATCCCCTATAAGAAAAAAATCTGGGTGAATCTTTAGGTAAGAGATTGCCTTTTCAAGACATGTAAAATACCGCCACACTAAAATAATAGGATTCTGTCCAAAGAATAACTTCTGATTTACTTCTATCTTCTAAGTAGTCACAGATCTGGCACTGAGTTCTGTACTTTATGACTAACCAAGTTTAGTTTTTTTGAACATTTGTTCTCAGTGAAGGATGAAATAATAGGCTTTCCAGATATGGCACACAGTGGTTACGGTGGGAAAACGAGAGATGGATATTCATTTCAAAGATGGTTCTAATATCTTGATTACCTTGCTCTAGTGATTGTGCTAGAGGGGAACGTCCCAAGGCAATATCTCAGAGCATCATTTAAGGACACACACACCAGGAGGAAAAAAATGGCCAAATATCTTCTAGTATGCTGCTCACTTTTGTTCTTCATCTTGTTACATTGGGCGTTACCTGTTGGTGAGTAATTCTTTTTTAAGATTTTATTTATTTGAGAGAGAGAGAGAGAGCACAGCCAGGGGGAGGGGCAGAGGGAGAAGCAGACTCTCCGATGAACAGGAGCCAGATGTGGGGCTCGATCCCAGGACCCTGGGATCATGACCTGAGCCCGAAGGCAGAAGCTTAGCTGACTGAGCCACCCAGGCGCATCTCTGGTGAGTGATTTGACTGGTTCTGATAGTTATGTAGACTTGATTTCTGAGCTCTGACATTGTAATATGAAATAATGCTTTGGAATTATTTTCGATTTATATATGTAAGGATATCACTTTACTATATACATCTGTATCTATAGCGAGAAAGGCAATGCAGTGTGGTCACAAAAAAAAGCTCCCAGCCAATGTGCAAGGGCCTTTGTTTTCCCAGTTATTAATGCAGATTATGAAACCTAACTCATGGGGACTCAGTCAGGTGTGACGTTACAGTGGTGGGCAACATGCCCACAGCTCAGCACATCTCGAAGACTCAAAGCTTTTGAAAATGCTTTGCCATGAATTTGAGTGGGCGTTTGTCCTCTTTTAGAGAAGAGCCCTATAGGGAGTTTTAAAGAGACCTAGGCTCAAGGACTGAAGAGCTTGAATTTTCACCTATCTACCATGAATTTCAGGGCATCAGCAAGTGTCTTTCCCTCTCTGTAAAATACGGGAGTTGGGCTGTCTCTTTAAAGTCCTAGCATTTCCTCATGTCTTTTATGTATTGACTGCCAGTTCTGAATTGTCTCAAGTGCAGGCTAACTCCTATTAATCAAAAACTTATTTGGTACACTGGACTGGCAACATTTACGAGAGCAGTGATTGCTTGCTCATTATCTATCAGGAGTAGAAGAACTAGTCCACATTTTTGAGGGGAAAATGAATGCATGTATGAATAAAAGAATGTTTTCATATTGCAAGCTTCCTCAGTAGCAAATTAGAATTCTTTAATTCTGCTAACAGGTTAAGCCAGGATTTACCAACTATCATAGTCTGCAACTATTCTCATGTATGTCTTAGTTTCAGGCCGTCGAGAGTGGTGGCCACCACATGGAGCTATTAAGGTAAACCTTCCACTCTGTGTCTCAGGACTGGCATTCTAATCTGAGTTTTCTCTGGAATTGTTGTGCTAGAACCGTACTTCAGGAATGCCATCTGTGGCGTTCTTCAGAATCCACTCACAGGAACATGGCAGGTACACTGCTGGTACAAGAGCCCTGAGCGGAGTGATCCAAGCCGGGAATCAAGCTTAGATTTGGTCATCTGACAACCAGAGGACCCTCCCTCCCCAGTGCCTAGGAAGTGTTTATGAACACTGACAATTGCCAGGGGATTAGAGGATGTGGAGGGATTAATGGGTGACAGACCTACAGGATGATGGGGCCTGGCCATGGTGGTGATGTGGGATAAGGAAAGAAGGAGCAGAGTTTCTAAGCTCGGATAGGATCCCTCTTTCTCTAAATACTCAGCCAAAACTCTCTCTCATGTTGTATTAGAGGCACATTATCAATCTATCTATGGCTCTCATAGAGCCCCTGAGACCACTTCCTTGAGTTCCAGGAACCCCAAGCCCCTGCTTCAGGCTGCCTCTGACCCCAGCCCTGTGAGGGGACATGGGTTATCCTCCCTGATGAGACACGTCCCTTCTTTCGTTTTTCATGTTCCCTACAAAGTCAGGGCATTATGCTAAAGGCTTTCACATTTCACAACTTCAAAAAAAGGGTTGACTTGGGGATTTTGAGAGTGGATAAACTGTAGTATGTATTTTTTTTTTGACAACCTACAGAACTATGATTTATTAAAGCAATTACTTAACCCACTAACAGTTGGGGTGGTTTGTTACATAGTAATACATATGGCATGCCCACTCGAAGTTGACACTAGTTTCCCACCATCCATTTTTATTACACAACATGAATTCACACATTTATGTTATCTACCTGCCTTCTGGATGCATTTTGTTTCTGGGTCTGTGCTTATCTCACTGAAAATCTACTCTTTAAAGAAAGAACCACTAACTATCTATTATGTCTTCATAAATACAGTGAGACACTGAGAGTACAAATATGAATACGTCTTTTTAATCCTCCTCAAGGCATCACTACCTTGTGGGCCAGATAATTAATTATGTATGCAATTAGCATGGGGCAGCCATCAGTGCCTAAGGGTACAAAGTCAGTCACATCAGCTAATAAAGTTCAGATCCCCACTTGGGACTTGAGCAGGCTGTTCTTTCTTTATGGTTCTCTATTATTCCTATCCACAAGAATTCCAAGGTGCATGTACGTGTTATGGTACATATTTTAAATCAAAGCATATGGGTTTCAGTAAAGCATCTTCTCCAATTACAGGCTTTCAGGGTTTTTTTGCCCAGTTGGCATAGAAAATCTCTAAGACTATTGCCATGTCTGATAACTCTGGGAATAAAGGAGATTGAGAAAGAAGCTAAATTGCCCAAACACCATCCTGTTTATCTGCTCTTCCTTTTCCCACCAGAGGGTAGGAGGCCTCAGTACCCTGTGGCTGCCAGGACTCCTCACCAGGAGGTTGTTGTCAAAGGGGGTGAACAGTGGAGGTCGGCCTCCACTGCTCTGGGGAGGGGCAGCTGTAATGGCTTTTCCTCATCAAGTCCAGATATGACCTACCTGTCTGTGAGAGTAATTGTAACCATATCATTCTTTTCAACTGAATTTCAGGTGAAATGTCTGTATAAGAAAGTAAACTTGAGTTGGTTCACTGGAAATGTGAACCCCTGCCCTGGTTTACATCAACCCATCTGTGGCACTAATTTTGTAACCTATGAAAACCCCTGCATCTTGTGTATGGAGAGCCTGTGAGTACTCTTTGGCGGGGAAAGAAGAGAACAAAGACAAACTTAGCCTACAGCAATTACTATGTCCCTCTTCTACCAAGTGCATCAACCTTGAAGCCAGGAACTTGCTCCAGCACTGATGCTTATCAATCCCCAATCAGAAGAGCATGTGGCAATAGAAAGCCCGCTGGGGTGGAAAGCAGACTCAGTGTACTCTGTGGTATTTCAGGCCCTTCTGGCTGAGCCCTCACGCTCCCATACGCCACGTGATGTCAATTCCCATCGGCCAAGTAAAGCTTCGGTTATTCCATTCAGCCCTGAAATTCTTTGATTGGAAGAAAAACTGCGGTTTTGCCTTCTCTCAGATACCTTCCATCTCTTCAGTGTCTGAAACTCTGAGCTAGAATGAGGTGACTGCAAAGATTGGGTTCTTGTGCTAAGAGTCAGTGTTTAGGTTTTTGAGCTTATGGGAGATGATTATCAGTGATTAGACACTGGGGTCTCTCAAAACCATGGCATCAGCTTGATCTCTGTGTAAGCCAGTGTGGTTCACGGGGATTAAAATTCTCCTCGTGGCATCAGACTGAAGCCCTCGACCCAACAATCATTTTGTACTTTTGTACAAGGAGCAATGACAGGAATGTGAAAATCCCACATCATCCCCGCTCATGAGGAATTGGGCCAAAGCATGAGAGTGTTAAGAGAATAAAAAGAGGACTGATGTGCCTTAGATAACACAGGTTCAGGCCTGATTGAATAACTTATTTTCAAAGAGATTATAGCATAGGTTGTAATGTTGTCCATGGCCTCTTAGAATCATGGAAGGGTAACTGGGTAGGAAATCCAATAACCTGACTCTTGTATGTAGTCATTTCCCCTTGTGCTCTGGCTCTTTGTTTCCTTAAATATAAAATAAGGATGATAGATAAAATAATTTTAAAGAGTTTTTGTAGTTCTGACATTTTATTCGTGAAATGTTGATTCTGAATTTTTCCTTTAGGAAATCTCATGGGAAAATTAGGTTTCAAAATGATAGAGAATGCTAGCTGAGTGGATTTGGATGCCCGAGAGGATATCTTTTTTCTCTCCATCATGACAGTCCTTCTCTTGCAATTCGCGCCTCCTCCCATGTGATGGTGGCAGAGACCTGACCCAGCTGAGCTTGTATCAGGTAACTGAAGTCTCCTTAGGCCTCTTCCCTCCCTAATAAACTTTTCTGAAAGCCTGACTTAACTTGGTCCTCAGATCTGCGTCTCAGTTCTCAGAGCCAAAGGTCAAGGACAAATATTGGGATTTATCAGCTCCTGAGACTGTGGACAGTGAAATAATCTATAATGTAAGCGCTCCAAGCTGTCTTCCAAGGAACACAACAGAAATTTCTTCTGTATTTCCATGGTATTTCTTCCTGTTCCTAGGAACTACAGAGCACTGTGCTCTTCCTGCCCATTCCTGCCGTCTCCTTGCAGCAAGCCCCTCATTAAACAAACCCACTTCTAGACTCAGCATTGAGACAGACATTTACACACACCCAGTCCCCGGACCCCACTTTTCTCCATAGAAGGAGGCCTACATCAGTGGTGTCCATGAATGTCCCATTGTTTTTTTAAATTCTCTTAACACATTTCAACCTCTGAAACCTATCAGGACATGTTCTTCTTTGGGTTATATTTCTTGTGTGTGTGTGTGTGTGTGTGTGTGTGTGTGTGTGTGTGTATATATATACATTCCTAATATGGAGGGGAAAGCATCTCTTCTGCCTCTGAATATCCTCGTAAGACTGTAGTCAAGCTTACCTGTTTGTTGGCTCTTTGACCTTGACTACTATGCTGATTACAAGGCAGACACAGGACTCCAGCAAAAAGGGAAAAAATCACTTTTAGTCTATCAACTGTAGAATATGAAAAGCAAATTGCTCTGGGGGAAATGAAATATTCTCTATCTTGATGGTATGTCTATTTCCACTCTTCTAAGTCCTGGGGGTGCAGGGACAGCAAGAACTGCAGGGAGGGTTGTTTTCTAACACTACTGCTTTGACTTCACGTTTACAAATCTCTTCTCCTGTAATGATTCAACTGCTACAGGTGTCATGTCATCAATTTTTCATCTCAAACATTTTCATTTTCATCTCTACAAGTTTGATCTATCCTTCGTGTTTCTAACTTTTTTGACATCTGGAATAAGAGTTTTAATAACTATTTTTATGACTGCTAATTCAAATATTGGTGTCAGTTCCGGGACGGTTGATTTTCTTATCATGATGGATGACATCCAAAGATAGGGATTTTTGTGAATGAATTTATAAATTCATAATTTTATGAATTTTATCTCGTTTGGCCCTGAGTATTTTGATCTTTGTAGAATTAGTCTTGAGCTTTGTTCTGAGACACAGATCAGTTATTGGAAGCAGACTGACCTTCTGCGATCTTACTTTTAAGAGTGGTTAGGTGGGACCAGAGCAGTACTCACTAAGTGGCTAACTGTTGCTCATTACTGAGGCAAGCTCCTCTTGAGTACTCCACTCAATGTTCCATGAATTCTAAGTTTTTCTAGGGTAGCTAACAGGAATAGGCACTATTACCGGCCTTATATGAGATCTGGGCTCTGTTACCTCTAATCTTCTTTGGTGCTTCTTTCTTGGCTTTGGGTAGTTTCCTCACACACAAGCACCAATCAGTGATGTGCTGAGCTTTCTGTCCAGCTCTTTCATGCTGTGGTCCTGCGAACATACCACATTGGTCTCTCTCCTCTCAGCTCTCTATCTTCTCAATTCGGGGAATCCACTTGCTCTGTCTGGACTCTTCTTTCCTGTTCTGAGCATCTCTCACAATGCTGAAACCAAGATCAGTCCTAGAGCTCACCATATTTATTTCTCATCTCTCTGGAATTGGCGTCCTTCAGTGCCTGATGTTTTATATATTTAGCCTGATTTTTCTGTTGTCTTTTCAAGTAGGAGGTATATCTGGTTACTCTTACTACCTATTATTTGAAGGTAGAAGTCAGTTTTATCTTTATCATTGTTCTTAGATTTTCCTCTGATACCTTCTAAAGTCTAGAAGTACATTAGTCAATGTATTTATTAGTCATTATCCTACTGTTTTAAAGAATTCCTGGGGCACCTGGGTGGTTCAGTTGGTTAAGTCACGGATTCTTGATTTTGGCTCAAGTCATGCTCTCAGAGTCCTGAGATCAAGCCCCACATGGGGCTCTGTGCTCCTTGGGGAGTCTCCTTGCGGATTCTTTTTCTCCTTCTGCCTCTGCGCCTCCCCCTGCCCAAGCGTGCACTCTCTCTCTCTCCAAAATAAACTAATAAATCTTAAAAAAAAAAAATTCCAAAGGATAAGACTCGCGTTCTGTAATAATACAAAAATTTTCAGTGGGTAATAAAGCATTTACTTAAATGTACTATTCACAACAGTAAAAGGGGACTTTAATAATGACATTTTCCTTTCATTCAACAGTAGACATTTCCAAAGAAGGAAAGGAAGGAAGCATGTTTATAAAATACAAGCCTTCCCTCCTTTCAGTGCAACCTCTAAAAGCTGACCTCTGCTGCACATATCCCTTCACTGCTAACATAAAAGATGCTTTCCCCCTAGCTTTCCTTGCTCTGGCAGCCACTGCCCTAGCTTGCTCTCTCGCTCTCCCTCTCTCTCTCTCGCCCTCTCTCACAGCTGTTTCAAATTTTGAACTCCCTCTGTCACATTTCCTTTTGTTTGTATTCTCTAAATGTTGATCTGTCCCAGGTTTTTGTCATTGCAATCTTCTCTTTCCCCACTTTCTCTGCTTGATGATCCCACTCACCCCTGTAATTTCTCTATTGTCTGTATACTTAAAACTCACATGTTCACATAACCAGACTGTACCCATGAACTCAGTATCAGGTACTACACATCGTAATTTCATGGACTCATAGAATCTTTAAAGTCAGTAGAGCTAATCTGAGTCCTATTTTTTTCTAAGTGTACTCCTCCATGTGTTTTGGTTTAATTAAAGTCAATGTCATCATCTCTCTTTTCTCACTTAAACTCAATATCAATATACAACTTTTATATATTTCTTATTTCATCCTAAGTATAAATTAAACCCATGAGTATTTATTTAATGCAAGTCTTCATCATGTTTTAGTGGGTTATTTTTATATTCTTAACTATTACCTCCATTCTATTGTCTCAACCATATTCCTGCCTCCCTTCTAGAAGCATTTAAACATGACATGTTAAAAAAAAACCACGGTATCTTTTGTGAGTTATAATACAAACAAACATCCTAGTATGACCTGTAAGACATTTATTTCACCTGCCACACAGGTCCAGCCTAAAACCTGATTTTACACATAATGAGCTCTTGTCGGACTTGTAACACACCCTGTTTTCCCAGAAGGTGGCAGTAGAGCACCGTCATTTAAACCCGTAACTGTGTAGCCCAATGGCCAGCTTAAACTGTTCCCCTTAATTAGGTTCAGAAACGGGGATTCCTATGTAGGCAGTGAAGGAGAGCTCTCTTGCTTCTACCTAAGGTTTTGCCTGCATTTGTTACTCACCCGGACATCCCTATTTAAACTTATTTGGAGCTTCACTTCTCAAAACCAAGCAATGTTTTGCTTGATTTTACTTTTTCAGTTAAGATTTACATTTCTCTATTTCAAAGCAAATAATTTTAAAATACAAATTTGAAATTTAAATTAAAGAAAATGAACCCTGGGGGCGGGGGAGAAAGAAAGAAAGAAAATGAACCATGGTGTAAGGTGATCTTGTGGTTTGCATAGTATTTCAATGAACTTTGGCTCTCTACGCATACCCATACTCCAAGTAATTCCTGATTTTTGTATATATAAACACTGGAATATTAGCCCTAAGAAAATGAAACCTTGGGAATGTCTGGGTGTCTCAGTTGGTTAAGCATCTGCCTTCAGCTCAGGTCGTGATCCCGGGGTCCTGGGATTGAGCTCCACATCAGGCTCCCTGCTCAGTGGGGAGCCTGCTTCTCCCTCTGTCTGCTGCTTCCCCTGCTTGTGCTCTCTGTCAAATAAATAAAATCTTTTTAAAAAATAAAAAATAATGATATGGAAAAACTGAAATGTTTGCCAGCCTCTAATTATAATATAGCCAAAAAAAAAAAAAAATGGAAGAGAGCAACATGTTATATGAAAGAAACATGATGAAGGGGCGCCTGGGTGGCTCAGTGGGTTAAAGCCTCTGCCTTCGGCTCCGGTCATGATCCTAGAGTTCTGGGCTCTCTGCTTGGTGGGGAGCCTGCTTCCCCCTTTTTCTGTCTCTGCCTGCCTCTCTGCCTACTTGTGATCTCTGTCTGTCAAGTAAATAAATAAAATCTTTTTTTTATTTCAAAATATATATTTTTTAATTTTTTATAAACATATATTTTTATCCCCAGGAGTACAGATCTGTGAATCGCCAGGTTTACATACTTCACAGCACTCACCATAGCACATACCCTCCCCAATGTCCATAACCCTACCCCCCCTTCTCCCAACCCCCCTCCCCCCAGCAACCCCCAATTTGTTTTGAGATTAAGAGTCACTTATGGTTTGTCTCCCTCCCAATCCCATCCTGTTTCATTTATTCTTCTCCTACCCCCTTAACCCCCCATGTTGCATCTCCACTTCCTCATATCAGGGAGATCATCTGATAGTTGTCTTTCTCCGATTGACTTATTTTGCTAAGCATGATATGCTCTAGTTTCATCCACGTCGTCACAAATGGCGAGATTTCATTTCTTTTGATGGCTGCATAGTATTCCATTGTGTATATATACCACATCTTCTTTATCCATTCATCTGTGGATGGACATCTAGGTTCTTTCCATAGTTTGGCTATTGTAGACATTGCTGCCATAAGCATTCGGGTGCACGTGCCCCTTCGGATCACCACGTTTGTATCTTTAGGGTACATACCCAGTAGTGCAATTGCTGGGTCATAGGGTAGTTCTATTTTCAACATTTTGAGGAACCTCCATGCTGTTTTCCAGAGTGGTTGCACCAGCTTGCATTCCCACCAACAGTGTAGGAGGGTTCCCCTTTCCCCGCATCCTCGCCAGCATCTGTCATTTCCTGACTTGTTAATTTTAGCCATTCTGACTGGTGTGAGGTGATATCTCATTGTGGTTTTGATTTGTGTTTCCCTGATGCCGAGTGATATGGAGCACTTTTTCATGTGTCTGTTGGCCATCTGGATGTCTTCTTTGCAGAAATGTCTGTTCATGTCTTCTGCCCATTTCTTGATTGGATTATTTGTTCTCTGGGTGTTGAGTTTGCTAAGCTCTTTATAGATTTTGGACACTAGCCCTTTATCTGATAGGTAGTTTGCAAAATAAAATCTTTAAAAAAAAAAAGAAAGAAACATGATGAATACTGTCTCAAAGTAAATATAATCTAAGGAATCAAATTATATTTTTCTAAGTAGCAGAACAGGATTTATTATAACATCAAATAAAAAACTAGATAATGAAAAAACAAATGTAAATAAAAATGGAGAAAATGAATAATCTATTAGCTTTTTGATAACTTCTTTCTTGCACATTTTCCATTGGGCTGTTGCTTTTTTTTTTAAACGATTATTTATTTATTTATTTATTTATTTATTTATTTGAGAGGGAGAGACAGCATGAGAGGGGAGAGGTCAGAGGGAGAAGCAGACTCCCTGCCAAGCAGGGAGCCCGGTGTGGAACTCGATTCTGGGACTCCAGGATCATGACCTGAGCCGAAGGCAGTTGCTTAACCAACTGAGCCACCCAGACACCTTGGGCTGTTGCATTTTTATCTATAGAAGTTCTTCATGTATTTCTATGAGCCGCTTGTTGGATATGTGTGTTGGAAATATTTTCTCTTAGTAGGTGGTTTACCTTTTATTTTATTTATGTTTCGTCTTTTTTTACTATTGCACTACTGGGTACTTACCCAAAGAAAACAAAAGCCTAATTCAAAGGGATACGTGCACCACCCCTATGTTTATAGCAGCATTATTTATAATAGCCAAACTATGGAAGCGGCGTAAGTGTCTATCGCTTGATCAGTGGATAAAGAAAAGGTTGTGTGTGTATATATATAATGGAATATTACTCAGCCATCAGAGAGAATGAAATCTTGCCATTTGCAACAGCATAGATGGAGCTAGAGAGTATAATGCTAAGCAAAATAAGTCAGAGAAAGACAAATACCATATGATTTCACTCACATGTGGAATTGA
This sequence comes from Lontra canadensis, assembly GCF_010015895.1. Taxonomy (NCBI): domain Eukaryota; kingdom Metazoa; phylum Chordata; class Mammalia; order Carnivora; family Mustelidae; genus Lontra; species Lontra canadensis. Next base: position 52,899,522 of record NW_022630998.1, on the reverse strand, counting down.
AGAAATAAGACAAATAAGCAAAGGTGGGGGAGAAAAAGAGAGGAGCGGAGATGCTAATCAAGAGTCAGACGTTTAACCAACTGAGGACCCAGGTGCCGTTCTTTTGATTTTCTAAGTGCTCTTCTACTCAGACTACTCTGTACCCTGTGGGTGATTATAGTGCTGTGTTTAGGAGAAGGGAGCATTTGCAAGAGTCATAAGGCATTGTGATTCTTTAACACATGAAATATTTGTGAAAGCCTCTCTCTGAATCAAATTTGTACCTAGACTTCTCCTTATTCTAGTGGTTTGATAGACTCCAGAGAAACAAAATGACCTAAAGTTCTTTGCTTGCAAAACGTGTTTCCACCTTCATAATAATTACTTTAGGAATTTGAAATACCTGTTGCTAATGTGAACTAAAGGTCCTTGGAACTACAGCACATATGTGGTATATCTTAGTAAATTGCAGGCAGTTAATAAACTGTTGAGAGAGGAACAAGGAAGAAAAGTGAGGAAAAGAAGAGGAGAGAAAAGAGAAAGTATTAGGAAGGTGTTAAAATACATGAGTGGGGAAATGATTCAAAGGGAGCGTGAGTTGGGGTGTCTAGTGTGCAGACTGAGGAAACTGATAGCTCTGCTAAGTTCTATTTTGATGCAGAAGCTTCTGGAATAGTCTGTATTTCATAATATATAGGACTATATATTCAGGAATATTGTGTGTATGTGTATGTGCATGTATGTGTAGTTTTAGGTAAGAAACTTTATGAAGAACAGAACATTTGGCAATTGTATAGAAAAACTTGATCAAAATAATGAAAGTGCTATTTTATGCCATTTTGAAAAGGCAAAACTGCAGGGGCACCTGGCTGGCTTAGTAGGTAGAACATGTGACTCCTGACTAGGAGGAGGTTGTAGGTTCCAGCTGCACTGGGTGTGGAAATTACTTTAAAAAATAAAAGCTTTTTAAAAATTTAAAAATTAAAAATAAAAGACAAAACTGGAGATATCTGGCGTGTGGAAGAGAACATTGATATAGTGCATGAAACATAGGAAGGAAGGAAAGAAACAAAGGACAAGGGAGGGTGGACCGAAGCGGGAAAGATCCTACGAAGGGACAGAGAAATACATCGTGATTTGTGTGGCTTCAAGGTGGAAATTAAGATAATTGAAGCATCAGAATGACAGGTCTCAATTAAAATTAAGGAAGCTTTGTCTGTGTAATTGAACAGTGGAATGGGCTTCCCTGAAAAAAGGAAGTCCCATCCCTGTCTTAACAATACCCAAGCAAAGGTTGAATGACTGCTCTTACAGGGGTTGTAAGGAGATTGTAGCCAGGTGCGAGTTTTGTATGTTTAAACTATTTCTCAGCCCTTGGAAATTATGTTCATCTTCTATAAGCATGCAACTGTGCCACCTGAAGCAAAACTTAGGACAACCGACACAGAGCAAACAGTTTGATCAGTGACCTGAAGAGGACAGATTCTGTAGGTATCCAATTCTCCCGATCCCATACTAGCCCCAGAGAGGCAGGCTCTCAGGAGGAGCTGGGTGGGAGAGGGATCTCATAGTGCCTGCTGCTAGTTTAGAGTTGATGTCATACCTTGGGTAGTAACCAGGGAAAGCAGAAACATGATGTGAATCACAGCCTGATTCCCAGAAGAAGAAAGCATAGATCTGGGAAATAAAATAGTACATAGATCCCACATAGACCTGGGAAATAAAATTGCAGGTTACAATATTTTTGCTTGTAGCTATGGGGAGGAAAAGGAAGGAGCAGTGTGAGAGAGTAAGCTTTTTCTCAGACTTCCTTTTCTTCATGGATGTTTTTCCTGAGTCCCAAACTACATCTGAACTTATTGTGCCTATCATAGTGTTGACTGCCTGTATTTCGGAAAATTAAGCATGCATCACAAGGATAATTTTACTAACCTCTTTTTCCATAAGTAGACCACGAGCTGCAGGGGAGCAGGAAAGTTGCGTATCAGTATTTATGGTTATATTCCCTATACCTGCTCTAGTGACTGACACAATGTAGGTGCATATTCAACAAACAAATAAAAAAATTAATAAATGAAAAGGAATTAGCCCCTCGAGATCTAGCACATCATTGAGGTCATAAATACTAAAATGACATTTGGTTCTAAAACATTTCTATTGTATTTCTTAAACTAAGATACAGCAGAACCTTCTCAGATTGCCTTGTGTTTCTTGTCCCATTGTCATGATGACAACTGTGTAACAACAAGAGTAGGAAGGAGAAACTTCCTCAGTTTATCCAGTCCTTATTAGATGGAGAAATTCAGCTTCATTTTCTGAAGATTTCAACTATCCATCACACGTGCTGGTAAGTAGATCAGCCCTTACTAGCAGGATTCAGGAGATGATAGAAATAGAAATAATTATCAAGGAATGATTATAAAATTGGAAAAGCAATTAAGTATTTGGAATTGATTTACAAGTTATACAATACTTATGTATTCAGAATTTTCTGTGCTGTCTGGTATATTCGACATCTGTATTATTATCATCAGATCTTTGAAATTATACCTTTGCAAACTTCATGGTTTATGATTCCTCCTTACTTAGAGATCCTACCAAGGAAGAATGTGCCATCTTAATGACTGGATAATGTACAGATATAAAGACAAGGTAGAAGTCTGAGATGAATAAAGATACTGCTAATCAAATAAAAAGACATGGAAAAGATGCAAATTCTGCATCTTTTTAAAAATATAATATATAATAATTTATATAACTTATATATAAATATATATAAATATAATATTTTATATAATAATATATTAAAATATATTTCTATAATATATAATAGTTTTTTATATAATATATCTTAGGAGCCAGGACTGGTGAAGAGAGTATTTATACACTGACATGACAAAACAATTCTTCTTAATTTCTTTTTTTGTTGAAAGACCTGTATGACCATAAGTAAGAATGGAACATGTATGTTGCTGTGGTGAGGACCTTGTTCAGTTTCCTTAGTTTGCCAAACATTTTCTGGCATAGAGAGAGGGACATGGGAGATAGCTCTTAGGGAAAGATGAATCTAATATCAAAGCAAGACTTTCGAATGTGTGTATAACTATAACTTAGCTGCAAGGATTACATGTTTACTCAACCTCCTCCTACGTCAGCTTTCCAAGGGAAATTATGACTTGTTAGCATCATGACTAAGTTTTAGGAGAGGAAAGATCTTCTATTGCAGGGTTGCATTCTAAGGAGTCAAGCAGAAGTTTTGTGTCTTATTTTCAGAGAAGCTCTGAAGAGTCACTCTTACAGAATAACTCCTGAGTAGGGGGTGGAAGTCATTATACCATTCACAGGAGCATCTACTACGCTTTCCAAACACATTTGTTAGGGGACTACATGTTTTGTCTTCCACAGAAGAATTCTATGCAAGCTTATATTGTGTCAATGTAGTGCCCTTTGGGCTGATTCTAGGCAATACTAGATTTTTTTTTAAAGATTTTTATTTATTTATTTGACATACAGAGATCACAAGTAGGCAGAGAGGCAGGCAGAAATAGAGAGAGAGGGAAGCAGACTCCCTGCTGAGCAGAGAGCTCCATGCGGGGCTCGATCCCAGGACCCTGAGATCATGACCTGAGCTGAAGGCAGAGGCTTTAACCCTCTAAGCCACCCAGGCGCCCCGGAAATACTAGATGTTTAATGTCCATTGTTAAGCCGTTTACAATCTGGATAGTCAGTTATTGTACATGGTTGTATCACATGTATAATGAGATAGTACCTTACCTGTTGATAAGGTACTATCTCACAGCATTGTGAGATTCAAAATGAGAAAACCCAAGGAATGTTTTTTTTTTAATTTAATTTTTTTTCATCATGATAAGTATACTCTTTAATCTCCATCACCTATTTCACCCATCCCCCACCAATCTGACGTCTAGTAACCATCACTTTGTTGTCTTTAGTTAAGAGTCTTTCTCTTAGACTGTTATCATATGGTTTCATTCATATGAGGAATATAAGGAATGGTGCAGAGGACCATAGGGGAAGGGAGAGAAAACTGAATAGGAAGAAATCAGAGAGAGAGAGAGACAAACCATGAAAGACTCTGGACTCTGAGAACCCAACTGAGGGTTACAGAAGGGAGGGGGGTGGGAGATGAGGTAGCCAGGTGATGGGTATTAAGGAGGGCACATGATATCATGAGCACTGAGTGTTATAAACAACTAATGAATTATTGAACACTACATCAAAACCTTGATGTACTATATGTTGGCTAATTGAAAATAAAAGAGAGGAAGGAAGGAAAAAGGAAAGAAGGAAGGAAGGATCTGTTTCTTGGTTTATATCTCTTTTTTTTTCTTTGGTCGTCTGTTTCTTTTCTTAAATTCCATATGTAAACGAAACATGGTGTTTGTCTTTCTCCGACTGATTTATTTTGCTTAGCAGTATACTCTCTAGCTCCATCCATGTGTGGCAAATGGCAAGATTTCATTTTTTATGGCTGAATAATATTCATCATGAGTATATACTATATCTTCTTTAAACATTCATCTATTGATGGACACTTGGCCTGCTTCCATAGTTTGACTATTGCAAATAATGCTACGATAAACATAGGGTTGTATGTATCCTTTTGAATTGGTGTTTTTGCATTTTGGAAATGAATACCCAGTAGTATGATTATCAGATCATAGGGTGTTCTATATATATATATATATATATATTTTTTTTTTTTAGGAAACTCTGTACTGTTTTCCACAGTGGCTGCACCAGTCTGCATTCTCACCAACAGTGCACAAGGGTTCCTTTTTTCCACATCCTCACCAGCACTTGTTTTTTCTTGTGGTTTTGATTTATACATGTTTTTTTCAAATGATACACATAAAGAAACATGAGTGCATAAGAATACCTTATTTTATGGAGAAAGAGACAAAATAACAGCTGTTCTACTTTTCTCACATTTCTGAAATGTGGTCTTAGGTCTGAGCTATAACTCCTGTCTAAAATATTCAAACTCAAATCATTCACCTGTGACAACCAGAGCACCAAATCTGATTTTTTTCAAAATGTAAATAGTTGAGATAACAGAAATAATTAAAATAGCAATCATTACAATAAATATAGTACTAGAATCTCTCCTTGTTACAAAAAGATGAAAGCCGTTAAAAAGTCACATTACAAAAGCAACACAAGGATTTAACAAAAAATTGAAAAGCATAAAGTATGTCAAAACTATAACCATCAAGTGGGAAAAAGAAATAAAGTGCATGTCATTAAAGTCAATGTTAAACAAAGCTGAATTCAAGTCAGAAAGCTCTCGTGTGTCTCATTCAACACCCTCACTCTCAGAAACTTCCTCCTTGAGAAAGTAGAGGCAATCCTGAAAGACCCAGGCTAGCCTCCCACCACCAACCTACAGGTTGTACTATCTAATATTACTGTGGTAGAACACTCTACCTGATCCTGAAAATTTTCTTCTTTTATTGAAAGAAAGAAGATCTCAAGTCAATGACTTCAAATTCCACGTTAAGAAAATAGAAAAAGAAGAGAGAATGAATCAAAAATAAGTATAACAAAGGAAATCATAAACACCAAAGTAGAAGATAATGAAGCTAAAAAACAAAATCAGTACAGAGAAATCAGCAAAACCAAAAGATACTTCTGTGAGATTAACAAAACTGGTAAAATTCTTGTCCCCCTGACTGAAAACAGAAAGAGAGAAGACATGACCAATATGAAGAATAATAGCAGCAACGTGTTTTTGAAAATGGCAGGATTTCCTTCTTTTTTAAGACTGAATAATATAATTATATTAATATAATCAATTCATTAATTCTAATTAATTTACATCATTATTTATTAATTATCTAATTATAATTATTTATTGTCTGATTATTTGATTGAGTTGATTAATTAATATGATTAATTATATTACTGAATGATATAATTATATTAGTCCTTTCTTCAGCGTACTTATCAATAGCCTTTCATTCAATTAAATACTCCCTCCTCTAAAAAGTACATTTTTCCCCCATCACACTTCCAAGATGCTCCATCTCAACTTCCTACCAGTCCCCTTCCTTGTGTGACAATTGCAAGTTTTCAGCCTTTGGGTCCATTCTGGATTTTACCCATACTTCTTCTCTTAGCGATCTCCCTGCTTCCAGATTTGTACCTCCCAATCTGTACTTCTTCCCCCAAATCCACAGTCTTGTATACAACAGTCTTCTCAGCACTTTTATTTTAATATCTAATCAGAATCTCAAAATTATGGTGTCCCACACAGAGTTCCTGACATTCTTTCCCTCCACAATTGTTTCTTCCTCATTGCTCACCAGCCCATAAAATGGTAACTCGTTTTTCCAGTCATTAAGCCAAAAACCTTATAATCATCCTGACTGCACTCTTTTTCTCACACCCAGCGTCTGATCCATCAGCAAAGTCTTTTGGCTCCATCTTCAAAATATACCCCAAAGCAAACCACTTTTCATCACCTCCCTGTTAATTCCTCACTGTGGTCACTGTCTTATTTCACTTGAATTATTACAATAATCTTCTAATTACCATCCTTGCTCCCACTCTTTCAGTATGCATTCAACATTCAGCATTACATGTCAGCATGATACATTGAGCCAGAATAATTCAGTCTAAATGTGCTTTTTATCATGCCACTTCTTCATTATAGATCTCCAGTAATTGGGCACAAGTTGCTAGTTTTTGATAAGGGCCCGACACTGCTACCTGGGAACAATTCTGTTTTTAGTCCTGTCCTCTAGTCTCTTGGTTATTCACTCCAAGTTACCTTCTCTCCACACCCCCACCCATAAAAAACACACACCCCATAAAAAATGCTCTTTGTTTACAGCTGAGCAGTTTTCTGAGCCTGCCTCCTGTCCATAGTTGTTTTGTATCATATTGCCCAGAACATGGCCTCCTCATTTCCAACTGTCTCTTTCAGTCTAGGCTTGTTCAATTTCTTCAAAAATGTTTTGGGTTCTTTGCCCATCATTTTGCCTAACACTTTATTGAACAAAAGGCACACTGCAAATCTATTCAATCTGTGCACCAAGAAGGAACCTCCTAAGAGTAAGGCATTCCAAGACAGCCGGGTGCACACTGTGGGGACTTCTATGACCCACCCCCAGAGCTTACACAGCCTCACTTCTGGCATACTCCAGTGACCGACACAATCCCAAACCTGCCCAGGTTGAAGGAGATGGCCTGCGGACCTTACCGCTTGATGGGAAGAGTTTTAACAGCTTTGAGACTGGGTTTTACAACTGTCACACCAGGATGAAGCAAGAGCTATCCCAGATGCCTGTTGAACCTATAATTCCAGGGGGAAAGATGGGAAGGAGTCACAGAGAGAGTATATTCTGGTTTTTCTTTTCTTTTCCTTTTTGTAAAGATTTTATTTATTTATTTTATTTGAGAGAGAGAGAGACTGTGGGCAGGGTGAGGGGCAGAGGGAGAGAGAAAATCTCAAGCAGACTCTACTGAGAACAGAGCCTGATGCGGGGCTGGATCTCATGACCCTGAGATCTTGACTCCATCTGAAACCAAGAGTTGGATGCTTAACTGAATGAGCCACCCAGCAGCCCCCCAGTTTTTATTTTCTTATTTTAACATATCATGAAAAAGACATGTGTTGAGAAAAGTATTTGGAGGCTTACTAGTAGAAATTAAAGGGAACGTAGGGAACACCCAGATATGTGAGGCTTCTGAGAAAATTAAAAAGCTTTTTGCCTTCTAGACCCCTCAAGGTAAGAAACAGCTTAGCAAATTAGAAAAATTAGAAAAAGCTTAGCAAATTAAAAAAAAAAAAATAGTAACAAAAGTCATGTGCATTTTCTCCATTGAAAAAAGTCATTCAGGTTCATTGCCAAGATCATACTAAAGATGTTGCTTTCCCACCTAAGCTCATTATTTCGGATGGCCACAAACTATCCATCCTTAAATGTAGAGCTGGAGACTGGAGATCAAGAAGGAAAAGGCTCAAGGTAGGCCTTAGAATTACAGCTATAGGAAAGGACTTTGAATGTAGTCCGCAAAATGAAAGAAGTAAAAGGAAATAGTTCAGGAAACTTCTTAAATTTTGAGGATTTGTATTGCTGGAGAAACTATTTTTTTTCTTCTTTTTTTTTCAAGTGGAATTGCCAGAGAAACTATAAGCCAGGATTAAAAAAAAAAAACAACCCACTTATCTTAAATAAACTTTAAGCCCCTGAACTTGACCATGAAGGAGTTTGAAAGAAGTGTTGCCCCAGGGTTAAAGTGTTTCCAAACTCTGCCTCAGACTGATCCTTGATTCCTTGATGGAGGAAAGGCAAATAAGATCCTATCAGAGGGCAGAGCCAGAAACTGCAAAGAACTAGGAAAAAGGACATTTCCCTAGGTAATAAAATCAGAGTATTACCAAAGAATGTGCCCCATTACTGGAGCAGGAGACTTCACTAGTCCATGTTAGCAGACTTTGTCAGTGCTGTGTGCCAGTGATGGGCTTGTGTATCTCAACGCTCTTGTTTTCAGAATGGGAGCCTGAAACGTGGTGACCTTGTGCAAGCTCCTCCATTATGTATTATTATGGGAGAGCAGATGGGGGCCGGCAGCATGCCTTACAATGTATAGGTCTCCACAGAAAGCTACTCTCAGAAATCAGGACTTTTTGCTGGTTGCAATGACTGTATAGCACTTTAGATGATCTCTTATGAAAAGTGTGTATGTCCTAAGAGTGGGAAGAGGGGCGTGCATGGTTATCTGGTAGCCATGGGGACTAGTTATCTACAAAATTCATACTCCACTGAGAGAATATGGAATCATTGCTGGGAAGTGAAAGCACAACAAGGAAATTGGTTATTCTCCCCTTTTGCATGTAAGTGTGATCGTGTGACTAGTCCTCAGCAATGGTGTGTGGTGTTTCACTTTTAAGCCATGTTGGTGAAGAACCAGGTGTGAACCCTTCACAATATTTCTCTTTCTTTCTTTCTTTTTTTAAAAGACTATTTATCTATTTGAGAGAGAAAAAGAGAGACAGCATGAGCAGGCAGGGCAGAGGGAGAGAGAATCTCAAGCTGACTCTGAGCTGAGCATGGAGACTTGAGGTGGGGCTCCATCTCGCCATCTGGAGATGATGAACTGAGCTGAAATCTTAACCAACAGAGCCATCCAGGTGTCCCACAGTATTTGTCTTCTTCCCATCACCTTGATGCAAATGAACATAGCAAATTTAAGCCACACTTGGAAGCCCCAAATGAAAGGAGACTGGGTTCTTTGTCACTGCTTAGAGAAAAGCTGTCTGGAAATTAGACCGTCACCAGGATATTACACAACTGAGAAGTACTTCCTCTTGTGTAAATTATTTACATAGAGGTAATGTATTATATCAATGGGATTATCTTACATAAATTTGTAATAAGAGGTATGGCGCAAAATTTACCTGCATCAAGGTTATGAGGATAAGAGAGTCACTGGGCTGTGCTGTCCTAGAGACAGGATTGTTTCTCTTACATTCAGGCATTGAGCCCACATCATATACATTGCCCTCTATATGAAACATAACCAAATAAATAAATCTATCTTTTGAAAACCAAATCATACAAACATTGGTTCTTCCACCCAACACAGTTATTTAGCTTCTCCAATTTTTTTTTTACTATTATTAAACTCTTATTTACAGTCCCTACTATTTTTGACTGGCATATGTCAAAAAAACCTCTACTCTCAAAGACTATATAGTATCGTAAGTAAAAATGAATAACTTCTATAAGGCAGATATAGACTTATCATGTGCTATATGCCATGAAATTTTATTTATTTTTATTATAAATAAAATGCTTATATTTTAATATAAGTTAGAAGAGAAAGATTGATTCTTTCCTGGGCAACAGCAGAAACCATTTTAGAATAGGCTTTACCATAGCTTAATCAGGGAAGTTGAGTCGGATTGTGATAGGCAGAGGTAGCAACAATGTGTTTTAGGCGGAGGAGATATTAATGGGCAAAGTAGTGGAAGAGAAAAATGAAGATTACTCACGATTTTAGTGGTTTGAGCCTCTGCTATTTGGCAAGGACCCTGGGAGATGAAATTGAGACAGAAGATACGCCAGATCACAGAAGAACCTTGAATCCCTAGTTGAAAGCCCTTTAATTTTATTGGTTAAGCTTTGTTAAGCAGGAAGGCACTCGCACTTACTTTTCCCTCGGGTAGCTGCCCCCTCTCCCCCGAAATGATAATCTTGGGAGACAATGCAGATAATGGAAATAATGGGATTGTAGAATTTAGAAGTAAAAATCTTGCAGAAGCTTTCCCCCCAGATTTAGGGCAAACCGAATAATGATTTGTTTGAACTAAATCACTGACCCAGGCAATACTATTTCCTTGTGATTTTAAGACTTTGGTGAAATTTCCCCTCCTGTTGTACTGTTACCAAACATTTAAGAAGCTTCTTCTGAAAGTTATAATTAAGCTTCAAAGGGAACAGGCACAGCCAGACATTTAGTTGGGCTGAAACTGTTTCTTTTTTTCCACTGTTACCAAAGTGCAATTCACCCTAGCTTGTTTTCCAGAGGGTGAATGTTTCAATTTAGGGCCGTAGGAAAAGTCAGTGTGCCAGCAAGAATTTTTATTACTGTCTGATTCAGAGCGAGCTCTAAATCACCTTGGGCCACCGCACACTCTGTAAACACCATGACATTCCAGGAACTCCTTCGTCCTGGCCCCGTTTTCTATGCTCTTCAACCATCTTGATCAGGGAGCTTGTGTTTCAGCCCACAGAGCTATTTGGTATTCATATGGTCAATAGCCTTCCCACACTCGTGTGTGTTTGCCTGGGTTCTAGTTCAGTTGTGGTGTCCTCCTCCTCCTCCTCTTCTTTAGCATCCCACACCACCACCCCCCACCCCACCCCCAGTCTTAATTTGCCACAGAACTCTTTTTAAAAAATTAACATTTAATGAATTATTTGCCCCAGGGGTACAGGTCTCTGAATCGTCAGGCTTACACAATTCACAGCACTCACCATAGCCCATACCCTCCCCAACGTCCATAACCCAGCCACCCTATCCCTACCTCACTCCCAGCAACCCTCAGTTTGTTTCGTGAGATTAAGAGTCTCTTAGGGTTTCTCTCCCTCCTGATCCCATCTTGTTTCATTTTTTCCCTCCCTACCCCCACGACCCCCTGCCCTGCCTCTCAGATTCCTCATATCAGAGAGATTATATGAGAATTGTCTTTCTCTGATTGACTTATTTCACTTAGCATAGTACCTTCTAGTTCCATCCACGTTGTTGCAAATGGCAAGATTTCATTTCTCTTGATGGCTGCATAATATATATATATATATATATATATATATATATATATATATATCACATCTTCTTTATCCATTCATCTGCTGATGGACATCTAGGTTCTTCCCGTAGTTTGGCTATTGTGGACGTTGCTGCTATAAACATTCAGGTGCACCTGCCCGGTCAGAGCACTACATTTGTATCTTTCAGGTAAATATCCAGTAGGGCAATACCACAGAACTCTTAATTACCCTCCAAGACTGATGGTTGGACAAATGTATCTTTCTTTTTTAATGAGCCCTTCTCAATGATACTGTCTTAGAAAAATTAATTGGATCTTTATGCACTTATGGCACTTCAAAAACAGTGCATTTTCTAGGATGTTACTACATGAAACTTGAATTGTATTGTATGTATCTTACTTGCTAAACTGTGAGCACCTAGAGCACAGGGTAAACACAATGTTGCAGGCACTATATTCAGGACACAAATCTGTATGAGAAGGCAGAGGGAGCAAAACCAAACAAACCCATAGAAACCTTTGAAGAACTTCAGCTTCAAAGAAAGGCAGGGTGCCTGGGTGGCTTAGTTGGTTAAGTGACTGCCTTTGGCTTAGGTCATGATCTCAGGGTCATGATCAAGTCCTGTATCAGGCTGTCTGCTCAGTGAGGAGTCTTCTTTGTCTCCCTCCATCTGTTCCTCTGCCTGCTTGTGTTCTCTCTCTCATGTGCTCTCTCTTTCTCTCAAGGAAATAAACAAAGTATTTTTAATTAATTAATTAATCAATCAACCTGTGAAGAACTGATATTAAGTGGCAGCCTGTCTAGATCAACTCTCTAAATGTAGGACATTTTTTAAAAAAAGAGTAGCAGAGGAAATTAGGAGGTCATTTAGATGAAAGAACCAAAATATATTGGTAAGTAAAGAATGTAAGTAAAGATGAAAACCACTTGTACTTTTTCACTCAAAAAATATCAGTAGGAGAATTTATTTTTATTTTTATTTTTATTTCAGTGGGAGAATTTAAAAGAGAATAAGATAAACCCCTCTCTTGATTTCAAGATCATTATAATCTCGTGCTGTAGATAAAGCTACAGAACAAGACTCATCTGTCAATAACATAACATAGCAATCCAGTACCAGTTTCAATGGAACAGATTTATAGAAGTTCTATGAAGAGAAAGGTGAATGACCAGAGGAGTGGTCTCCAGCCCTGACACCTAGTTTAACACCTAGTTTAACTGATAACTTTTATACAATCAGTGAAGGTGATACACTGATGACCGGTCAAAATGAACAAGATGAAATGTTCTCTAATAAAGTCAAGGGAATGAATCACAAAAGGAGAGGATAATAGATAACTTCATACTTAAAGTGTGCTTTCTACATCTTCATTGAAGTTAGTTACGAAAATACTGACTGGGACAGTACTCTATTCTTCCCAGGTGTGTTAATTCATCCATCAGCACCTTTTGTTCTGTTGTTGAACCAGTCAAAGGAGTCTGCTCTAATTCTCTGTCCCTTCACAATTACAGCCTGAGAGACTGTCTCGTGCCTTGCCACTGTTCAGTCCACTGCGTCTACTCTATCCCCACATCTTCCAGTCTACTTACCTGTCAAAGAAGGAAACAAGGTGACCCTGACCTTTTTTTAGGATGCCTAAGGAATAGTGTCACCCTTTCATAGCATTCCTGAATTTATGCTATGGTAAACTCTTCTTGAATCTTCTCCAAATTGATGTGGAACTATAACACTTAAGTTAAAAAATAAGACATTTGAGGAGGCTTAATATGAAAACACATGCAAAATTCAACTGTAGAATTGAATTCATGGAGAAATATACAAAAACATTAAAAAGAAAGAAGATCAGGAAGACAGAAATCTTTGAATGAGATAGAAATTTTCCTGATACTATATTAAGATTCATAACATCAGTTAATTTCTTAAAGTATACTTGATGACTTAGTTTGATATTTCTTGGGGCCAAAGTGATATAAAAAAAATAATAGCTGGGGTACCTGGGTGGCTCAGTCAGTTAAGTGTCTGCCTTCAGCTCAGGTCATGATCCCAGGGTCCTGTGATTAAGCCCTGCTTCTCCCCCTGCTCTCTCACTCTTTCTCTCTCTCTCTCTCTCAAATAAATAAAATCCTAAAAAAACAAAACATAATAGCCTTGGTCATAATGAAATGGGATATGAAGGGAGTGTGGGTGGTGGAGCAAAGGCAGTGACTGGAGATGATATGAACTGAAGAGACAATTGCCATTCAAGGATCTGCAGGTTACAAAATCTGACTCCCAGTGATTGGCAGTCTATGTGTTCTTGCATGAGAGTCAGTGAGTATTAGGATGTAGTTCCTCTATCTTATTAGGAAATAGGTAAGTATATAGGGGTTTATAAGTGACTTTACAGTCCTGTTGAAATATATCTGTAGGGAATCAAAAAAGTGAAAGAAATGATAGGAAACTAGAGAGCAAACATCTACATGTGTAAAGGAAGAAAGAGGATAGATTTTGAAAAATGTTGTCTACAAGTAATTAATGATCTGATGAATATATAATGCTAACTTTTAAAAAACCTTACTTGTATTTTGAATAAATGCAGAGTAATTTCTAAATACAAGACAAAGATTTGGAGGATAGAAGACTAATAAGATTCCAATTCTATTCATAAGGAGCATCTAGACAAATAGAGATGTCAGATGAGCATAATTTTACAAAGAAGAACGGTTTCACAAGAAAAGTAAAGATACATGCCAAGAGAATTCAGAAGAATAAGTAGTATTACAATCCAGGACGTGATTCTCAAACTCAAATGCCTTCTAGGGCCAACAACAAGTAAGTGAACCAATGGCATGTGCAAATGAAACAGTTACCCCTAAACTTCAGCTGACTTCGCCCTGGCAGTGAAGGGCCCCAAATTTTCAGAAATCTTGTGCTTAACATTTTATTATATATTCAAATTTTAAAAGCTGTAGACTGATTTAAATTTTTTAAACCATTAAAATACAAATAAAATACATCAATAAGTCAGAGTCCATCTTCATGCTACCAGTTTAGGATGTTTACCTTAGAGGATTAAGATATGTTCTGTAAGGGGCGCCTGAGTGGCTCAGTCAGTTTAGTGACTAACTCCTGGTTTCAGCTCAGGTCATGATCTCAGGGTCATGAGATCGAGTCCCACGTCAAGCCCTGTGCTACACTTGGAGCCTGCTTGGAATTCTCTGTCTTCTTTTCCCTCTACCCCTACCCACTTATGTCTCTCTGGAAGGAAGGAAGGAAGGAAGGAAGGAAGGAAGGAAGGAAGGAAGGGAAAGGAAAAAAGGAAAGGGAGGAATGTTCTGTGAAGAATATTATAACTTGGACTTATTGTATGATATGTAGAATTTAGACATGTAGCAATTAGGGAAAAGAACATCCCAGGCAAAAGCAACATCATGACTTAAGTTAGGAAAATACAAATGTAATGCAAATAAAGGAGAAACCATGAAGAACTTATTTTGAAAGCCGTGCCGAATCTGTGACGGGAGGAGCAGGAAATATGATATAATATGAGCATTTAGGAAAGAAGGGGAGGATGACCAGGAGTGTACATAGATTCTTTAAAAGCAAGTCATGCCCAATATCCTCACTGTATTTCGTAAGTGTGAGAGCTTGCTACCATGCCAAAAACATGAACATCGATTTCAGTAGAGTAACCTTGGAGATAAGTTGGTGAAATATCTTCAACCCTGTTTTATTCAACACTTTGTCAATGAGATTGATGATGATTGAGAAAACATTTATTAGATTTGTAGTTGACACAAGGTTGAAAGGGATCACTAATATGACAACAGACTCAAGCCTAAACAATTTTGAGACTGAATGCAAATTTTTGACAAAACTTAAACGTGCTTCTGAGCCAAGAAAGTGAAAGAAATAAGTAAGAGATGCATGAAAAGAACAAAGAAATCCATCTTATTAAAAAATATCAAGATTCGGAAAAGTTAATTAACATCCCTCAGATAATACAGTGCATGACAGAAGTGGAAAGTGCACTCTGGGCTTATCTGGAATCAAACTCTATCTCTTTCCCACCCATCACAGAACCAGTAAGTGTAAAAGTACTATGTACTTCTCTCAGGAGAATGTTAGCTTGAATTTTGTATTGCGTGGGAGAATGTCCTTGAAGATTACCCTTAATTATAAAATCTATTTTTTATTTTCTTATGATAAAACATTAATGAAGTTTGGACTTAACATACTGAGTAAAGTGGATTCAATTTTATATAAGCTGAGATTTCTGTGTCCAAGAATGAAATTTTATTTTTCTTGTTCTTTTCTTCATGTCACAATAATAGCAGAACACATTTGTCTTGCCATTTAAAGATAATTTCATCCTCAGTTATATATCAAACATTTTCTGAGCATATATTAATTGCTAAGAATATTTGGAAGCCACAAAATTTCTTCCCATGAAGCATTCAAGAAAAGTTTAAATATAGTTGTTAAGGTTGTTGATTAGTTGTCTTTGAAACTTTTAGTGACCCATCCGACCCATAACCTTCTGCAAAGGACTTCAAGATGATGTATATGTGAGCACATATGTGTCTACATGTGTGTTACACCACACTCCTTAGAAAGAAAATAATGAGTACTCTGGGGCACCTGTGTGGCTCAGTTGGTTAAGCATCTGTTTTGGGTTCAGGTCATGATCCCAGGTCCTGGGATTGAGCCTCACATTCCGGTCCTTGCTCAGTGGGGAGGCTGCTTCTCCCTCTCTCTCTGACTGCCACTCTCCCTGCTTGTTCTCTCTCTCTCTCTGTCAAATAAATAAATAAAATCTTTTTTAAAAAAGAAAGAAAATAGTGGATACTCACCAACCACCTGCTTTTCCTCCCTCCTTACTCCTATCCTCTCTTTCTTACCTGTACTCTTCAACCCTCCCATTTCCTATACCCTTCAAGTTCACATCTTTCAAAAATGGCAGAGAAGTAATTAAAAGAAAATAATTCTCATTTTTATTACGGTCATGCTTCATTTCTTATAAAACAGCAATATTTTATTTGATTACCAAATTCAATGCAATATATTCATATTCTAATTTTTGACAGAAAACGCATCCTAAATTCTGAGATGCATCAAATTAATACTCCTCCCATCCAAGTACTAACCAGATCCAACCCTGTTTTAGCTTCTGAGATCAGACGAGATTGGGCACGTTAGGGTGGTATGGCCATAGACACAAATTAATATTCCTAAAAATATGTAAATTTCCAAAAAGAAAAGAAATATCCTGAAATAAAAGGAACAATATCTGAACTATGTATATATTTTCTCAAAGTAATTACTAGAAAAGGAAGCCCATTGTTTAGAAGTATAATTTCTGAGTTATTTGTACATGCAACACCTTAATCACTTGTGTTTATTTTTGTATTCTTTTGATTTTTTTTTTGTTTGATTATAGTTGACATACAGTGTTACTTCGTTTCAGGTGTACAGAAGGGTGACTCAGCCTCTCTATACCTTACACTATACTCACCACCAGTGTCTGTCACCATGCAATGCCATTACAATGTCATTGACTGTTCCCTCTGCTGTATCCCTTATTGCTGTGACTTACTCATCCATAACTGGAAGACTGTACCTCCCATGCCCCTTCACCCATTTCATTCAACTCCCCACCCCGCTTCTCATTGATGGCTGCCATCTTTATAGGCCCAGTTCTGCTTTTTGTTTGTTTATTCATTTGTTTTGTTTTTTAGATTCCATAAAGGAGTATTTAAACTGGGCACATTTTGCATGTTCTTCCAACACTTTAAAATGCTATATTTTTCTTCATGGTATTTTAAGTAACTGTGATTTGAAACAGATTTTCTCATTATCACTATAACCATTGCTTGTTTTTGTTGTTGTTCCCACAAAGAAAGCTGTGGACATCCCACTCTTTGATATATTTGGCAAATGAATTGGCCATGCTAGTTAATGGGATTCATCAATGTATATTAACAGTATATATATATATATATATATATATATATATATATATATGATTTTATTTATTTATTTACTTGACAGAGAGAGAGAGAGCACAAGTAGGCAAAGTGGCAGGCAGAGGGAGAGGGAGAAGCAGGCCGTCCACTGAACAGGGAACATGATGCGGGGCTCCAACCCAGGACTCTAGGATCTTGACCTGAGCCAAAGGCAGCTGCCCAACTGACTGAGCCACCCACGCAACCGTGAGCAGTATATTTTCAAGGAGCTAAAACAAAAAGTTGTATTATGACTACTTTTTTACTTTACAGAGAAAGGGAAAATAGTTAATATTCCTTATTTTAAATATTCTTTGATTCAGTCACTTTTAAAAATAATTTTTTAACTTTTTATTTAAATTCCAGTTAGCTAACATACAATGTAATATTAGTTTTAGGTATACAATGTAGTGATTCAGTACTTCCATACAATATCATTGATTAATGAATGGATAAGAATAATTTTTTTACAAATAAAAAATACATTGACTCCTTTCTTCATTTTTGACTTCAGAATTGAAAGTTACGTATGATATACTATATGTTGGCCAACTGAACAAAATAAAGAAAAAATTTTTTTAAAAGAATTGAAAATCACTAGCATTTAACTACAGTAATAATTTTTAAAATTAGCAGGCTGATTCCTCCCCAGAAAATGCTTTTGCTAATGCAGTTCTGATGACAATGTAGAATACCTATTTCTTTGGGGTACACCTTGGATGACGTGGACTTTGAAAATCCAAGTTACACCCTAGATTCCATTCCCCTGTGGTTACTCATCTGGACCACAGACATGCAGGACCTGTCTGAAAGGGACCTAGGCATCAAGCGGGCTCCACCAGTGAATCATCCCCCTTTAATGTAGCAAAACCTTAGAGGGAAGAGTAGGGAGGATATATTGGTTGTTAGGAAAACTTAGACTACAGGTAGAAAATGTCATCCTCAGTTAATAAGATCTAAAGTCCGACTCACATAATTGTTCTAATTTTTAGGAATTATGGAAAGCACGAACCATCTCTTTAAGTTGGTAAGAGGTCCCAATAAATACCTAAATTGTATAGATTTGCATATGGCTTTAGAATGTGATTTATAAAGAAGGTGGAGATCCCAGGTCCCTTGATCATGTCTATATATATCTCCTAGTATGTATTTTAGTATCCTGGGAAGTGTCTTGACACAGAACCTGAACTGGACGAAGGAGCCTTGATCTGAGTGAACTAACTGGCACCATGAAAATATTGAGTGTCTTTCTGCTCCTCTCTCTGGCTCTTTTCAGCATTTTCTCAGGTGAGTTCTTTTTTTCTTTAAAATTATAATCCAGTATTCATACCGAATTGGAAATAAGGGTATTTATCTACCGTATTTTGAAATCCTAACAATTTTGATATTAAAGAACAATTCTGAGGTCACTGTAATGGTGATAATGATTGTGATGATGAGAATGGTGATGGTAATGATAAAAATAATTTTTTGTTGAGCATATACTGTATTCTAGACATGTACTGAGGGCTCTTCTGCATCATCTCCAATACACTCGGCAAGGTCTTCATATTTATACTCTACATATTAAAAAAAACTGTGGCACAAAAAATTTAAGAAAATTGCCAAAGGACTTGCAACCAGAAAGTAGAATTTGGAATTTGAATCCACACTTCTGAACATCATAGATGCTTGTTTCACAGAACAAGGCTGGAGGATGAGTGATTGTTTTAACTAGTAGTTTGGCTTCCAAGACAAAAGAAAGATTTCCTGTCCTCATTATTCTTATACTTGGGATTCAAATAACTGAAACTGAAACCAGGAGGAAAAAGGCAACTCAGCAAATGCTTCAGGAAAGCTATGGAATCTTAAAATGCTGAAACATATATGCTGGTGGTGAATTCTTCAAGCAGGGGAATATCTTTGGCCACTTTAGTGAGCAGAGTCATATATTCTATCAATTCACGTTGTTTAAAAGGATAATTACAGTTTAATCTGATATTTTTCATCACAGCGTCATTTGAATGAACAGGTACACTGTACCTATTTCTTTCCTTTGTTATCTGACTCTTTGCTGTTGCAGTGGACAAAGCCCAGGCTAGAGACTCTAGACCTAGCACCTAGGCCCACCTCTTCCACTAATGACCTGTGTCACCTGGAGAAACAGCGCAGCATTTCAAGATCTCTCATTTGTAGAATGCCAGAAATGAGATTGTGTCCTGGGAACTTCCATGTCAAGATACAGCACTTGTGACCAAAGTAGTTGAATTTTGCAGCTGTCAGAGATTTTAAATGGCTGAACATGTAAAAACAAGAATTTTCCATTGAAACTGAGCAGATGCAGAAGTCATTGTTTGTTGGGGACTAGTCCTTTTTACATAACAAATACAATTGGAAATATCTTTTTTTAAATTGGAGAAAGGTTTTCAGTGATATTGTAGAATAAGTTTGACTGCTAAAATCAAGTAACTTGAATGAGTGGTTCAGTCAGCTGCTGAGGTACCATAAAAAATAGATCTATAACTAACATTAAAATAAAATACCATTAAGGTGCCCCTGGGTGGCCTAGTCAGTTAAGTGTCCAACTCTTGATTTCAGCTCAGGTTATGATCTCACCGCCATGAGATCAAGCTCTACATGCTTAGATTCTCTCTCACCCTCTCCCTCTGTCCTTCCCACCCCCACGCAACCCCACTCATGTACTTGTGTGCACTCTCTCTCTCTCTGTCTCTCAAATAAACAAATAAATAAAATAAAAACATTACATTTTACTTGCAAATATAGTTTTAGAAATTAGCTGATATCCTCTTACTGATTCTCTTTACAAAAGCTAATAGATATTCTAATGAAATCTCCTTGACCAATACCAAATATTAATACAAAACAGGATCCTTCACAGACATATCTGTATTGGGGAAGGCACGGTGCCCAAGAGCCTTAATGTTGAGACAAAGAGAAAAGAATTTAAGTTCTGCCATTTCCATTTTATAACTGTGAGTTAACCTTTTTGCCTTTCATTTTCCATGTCTGTAAAATGGAGGTATAAGGGGTGCCTGAGTGGCTCAGTGGGTTAAAGCCTCTGCCTTCGGCTCAGGTCATGATCCCAGGGTCCTGGGATTGAGCCCCACATCGGGCTCTCTGCTCAGCAGGGAGCCTGCTTCCTCCCTCTCTCTCTGCCTGCCTCTCTGGCTACTTGTGATCTCTCTCTGTCAAATAAATAAATAAATAAAATCTTTAAAAAAAATGGAGGTATAAAAGGACTAGCCCTATATGGGGAAGTTTAAATGAGAAATTGCCTGCAAAGTACTTAACATAGTGGGTGGGACATAGTACGAGCTCAACAAGCATCTATAATATTGCCATTATTAAAGTTTAATGATAAGAATACTAAATTGTACTCGGACTTTGTAGATATTAATTCTGCTTCTGCCCTGACATTTCTTACCTATGGGACTTTGGGCAAAATCCCTCCTCTTCCGATCAAAGATTTATAAAGTGGAGAAATGACTAAAAGTTGTAATGACGTATTTTCATAAAAATCACTTGATCTGGTTATAGAAATAGAGGCTTCCAGGCCCTGTTTGAACTTTTCTTTTTTAAAAATGATTTTATTTATTTATTTATTTATTTATTTATTTATTTATTTCGAGAGTGTGTACGTGAGAGCATGAGGCAAAGCAGGTGGGTGGGAGGGGTGGGTAGAGGGAGAGAATCTCAAGGAAACTCCCCACTGAGTGTGGAGCCCTAGGCGGGGCTCAACCTCATCACCCTGAGATCATGACCTGAGCTGAAACTAAGAGTGGGATGCTTAACAAACAGCCACCCAGGCACCCCAGGTCCTATTTGATCTTACAGAATGAAATTTTTGAGTGATTGTCCAAAGAATCTGTATTTTTTTGTTGTTGTTGAAATTGTGATTTTTTTTTTTTTTTTTAGTGGAGAAATCCTCTTTTTTTGTTGAACTATAGTTGACCTGGAGTGTTACATTAGTTTCAGGCGTACAACATAGTGATTCACCAAATGTATACGTTCTGCTGTGATCACCACACATGTAGCTCCCATGTAATAACCCAGATGGCTGCAGTAAGTTTGGGAATCACTACAGCAGATGTTCATTAACTTCCTTTTAAATTCAAAAGCCTTGTCTCTTCTTTCCCCTTGAATAGAGAGTGCAGTTGAGGTATTTCCAGGTGTTCTCCCGCAAGTGCGGGCCAGCACGAGAGAAAGATGACACCCATGCAATTCTGTCATCAAAGCACCCTTGGGCTTACACGTGAGAAGTGCTGTTGGCACTAGGTGTTCCGCAGTCATGGCCAGATAAGATTCAACAGCTCATACCAGAATTCAACCCGAGACTTTTATTATCAGTATTTTAAACCACTGAGCTAATTAATCACAACTTAATATCACATACATAATCCTAAAGATGGAGGGAAAGAACCAAGACTCTATTTATGGACTTTTTTCTCTTTCAGCAATTTAGAAAGATGTAGCAGGAGAAATAAGTCACAAAAAAGAGAAAGAGTTTGTCCTTATGAGTCAGAATTTGGGCCAAGTCTTTAAAGCTGGTTGAGTATAAAGGGCAGAAGAGCACTTTGGGGCTCAAAGAACAAACAACAAATGTAGTGTCTTCCCCAGCTGGCTGGGACAAAGGCTTTGGGGAGGGTCTGCATGTGCTGAATCCTGAACACCAAAGTGAGAGGAAAGTTTCTGACCCAACTTCTCTATTGCAAAGCTAGAGATGACCTGGTCATTCTCATAGTAAATTCGTGACTCAGCCAGGACTATCACATGAATCTCCAGATCCTTAAACTATCTCCTCTAACTTCTCCCCAAACTGCCAAGAAATATTACCCATCATGGCCCATGTCCTTATATCACTTCAGAAGTTTCTGCTGCGCCCTGAGAAGTGAACAGGTGTAATCAATAAAACTACCACGCCATGACTTACTTGTTCAGGCAACCAAGAACCGAGAAAAGGTATCATTCCCAGATTGGGGCGGGGTGGGGGAGCAGATGTCGTAATTTTGCAAATCCTGCTTTTTGCACATTCAAAGACTACATTGTTTAGATTTTGTGCCTTTTTTTTTTTCAGGTGTCTCCAGTCAAGGAGTACAGGTCAGTGTATATTTTTTTATCTATTCTTCAGACCCGGGTGGCATTTGGCACAGAAGTTTGTCTATGGGTGAAAGAGCAAAAACAATGAACAAGGGGCCCAAATGCAGAAATCAGAAATAATTCATTTTCTTAACTACAATATCTACTTGAATATACTGTTTTCAGTTTTAAAGAGCCTAAATGCCCATTCTCAGATTTTGTTAAAGTGAAATGAGTATAAACAAAAATCAGGCAAATCTATGATAGTGCTAATGCTGGGTCACTGATTTCACTGTGTGATCTTGGGGGAGTTACTAAGCTTTTCTGAGCCTTCATTTCCACAACTATAGAAAAGGAATAATATTATTCACCTCACAGAATTAGATTTAAGTTATATAAACTATGTAGGAGCATTTGGTAACTATAGGAGGATGACTTAGTGATCAATCATGAGCAGCTTCTACAGGAGATAGTAAGCCAGAGGCTCTTACTTCTTGCTTAGAGAGCAAGCCTGTTCAGTGTCTTGGGCTGAGTATATACAAACAGGTTCACTCAAGCTTAAATACACTTGGGCTTGAAAATTGGAAAAAGCACAAGTTATCTTCTTTATTTAGCTGATTCTTTTTTTCCAAGTTAATCCACTACCTTTTCTCCAGTTTTCTCATTCTACTAAAAGACAACACAAATAAGTGGGGTTTGTTCTGCCAGTCTTGCCCCTGTGTCTATACCGAACGTGTTCACTTGACTTTGGCCTTGGTTCTTGGTTAACCTCATTGTGCTAAGGAACTCTTGGCATCAAAATTTCCCAGACACTACCGCCAACTAATTGGAGGTGGCAAAGGAGCTGAAAAATATTTTCCAGCCATAGTATACAGACTACTTGCATAAGACTTTTTTTTTTCAAATTTTAACATCTTGGAAATTGAAATGCATCTCCCAATGAATGATACCTTAGAATTAACTATCAGTGTTTTGTGTGCATGTGCACACGTGGGCACACACGTGCACTTGTGTCCTAGTACATACACACGTGTTTGTATTGCTATATGTAATTATACATATTAAAATTGATTTATTCTTATGTTTAAATGTATATGGTAGCCTAGTCTATGTTATATATCAAAACAAACAGAGAAAGGGCATAAAATCCAAACAAATATTCCATATTCCACTAAGTAGTAAAATATGATAAGGCCATTACACAGAGATTTAAAACAAATGGAATTTAACCCCAGTTTTCTCATTAACACACAAGTTCCTTTTCTTCCTTCAGCTTGGGATTTCAGATTGGACTTTTAGTGTTTCCTAGGGTTCATTGACTATCTGCTATTTACTGGTTCTGCTCCTCTAGATGGACCCAAGTCGTAGAGTCTGCTTGCCTGAGGATCCTGTGGGCTGCTTCCTCAATATGCAGAGCCCCAGGCACCATGCCAGGCTTACTGAGTAATAATCACGCAGCTGGGGAGTTTTGAATCTACATTCTAGGTAATTCTCTGATGCTGGGAAGCACTGACTTTGGAATGCTCCAACACCCAGGAGATAGTACAGATGAGTCCTTGTTTGAATCTTTGCTGGCTGTGTGTTCCGATGGGTGTCTCTTCCTTTCTCCTTGCCTCTGTTTCCACATTTCTAAAATGAAAATATGGATTCAAGGATCTCCAGAGCCCCTTTCTGGCTTTAGGTATCTAGATTCTTATGAACCAAGCCTTCCTGGCCAAGACTGCTGTCTCTTTTGCACTCAAATATCAAGGGCCAGGAGGATGCCTCCCATCTTTCAGATGGCACAAAGCCTATGTTTCTCTTCTGTGTGTCTGGAAGGCTGATGGTAGTCCCAACAAGAGGCAGAAGTTGCAACTATCCTTGGAAACATGCCTGCTCAAGTCTGATCCAGCCAGTACAAAAGAGAGAGAGTTTTCTCTAACACCAAAGTCAATACTCTCGTGCCAGGAAGTCTCTCCATGATGGAACAGCTGAGGGGAAACTAGAGTGAGCAGTTTAAATTATTGATTTGTAAAAGCTTCACATTCTTTCAAAAAGAGGGTTCAAACTAAATAAAAAGCATGTTCCTGGACTTTAGGGATTCATAGTCCTGTAAAATTTTCCCTGTAAATGTAAGTGACTAATAAGCTGCCAACTCTCAAATTTGCCAAGTTGGAACATTAAGTAACATAAAAATTAAGATATAATAACAATAATTAAAAAGGAAACTATTATTTACCATCATCACTCTTTATTAAAGAAATTATAGTATAATACCAAAATGCTTGAAAGACATCATCTCCAAACAAGGATAGTTTTTTGGTCAGAATACTCACTACTTTGTCTTTCTTTTTCTTATTTCCCTATCAGGCTGGGTATTTGGAAACCATACCCTTAAGGAGCTGTTTAAACTAATATTCCAGTTTGGAATTAATATGACAAACTGCTCAAAAATGAATAATTGTCAGTGGTTTTCTTTTACAATAATTTTAAGATATCTAAGTTTATTTTTATTAATATTTTAAGATAAAGGCATGTAGATTATAGTATAGTTAGTAAAATAATGCTCCATGGCTAAAACGTGTTTGGGGCTCTTCATTTTTCCTAATTAACTTGTGTTAACTTATAATCAAGATACTGACAGGTTAACTAAATACAACTTGGCCATGTTAACCAACATCTACACTTTAACTACAAGTAGGAAAACTCAAGCTTCAGAAAGAGGACCTACCTCACTCAAGCTTTACAGCAGTAAAACTATGTAGTCACCACCTCAGGACGCTTGACTCCGTGTTGAGTGACCATATGTGGCTCCATGCGTCTTCTTTTCTTTTTTTAAAAATATTGGGGGGGTGTGGGCAGAAGGACAGTGAATCTTTTTCTTTTTTTTTCATTATTTTATTAACATATAATGTATTATTTGACCCAGGGGTACAGGTCTGTGAGTCATCAGGCTTACACATTTCACAACACTCACCATAGCACATACCCTCCCCAATGTCCATAACCCGATCACCCTATCCCTACTCTCCCACCCCACAGCAATCCTCAGTTTGTTTTGTGAGATTAAGAGTCCCTTATGGTTTATCTCCCTCTGGATCCCATCTTGTTTCATTTTTCCCTTCCCTACCCCCCCCAGAACCCCCCCGCCCTGTCTCTTAAATTTCTCTTATCAGAGAGATCATATGATAATTGTCTTTCTCTGATTGACTTACTTCGCTCAGCATAATACCCTCTAGTTCCAACCACGTTGTTGCAAACGGCAAGATTTTATTTCTTTGGTGGCTGTGTGTATATCTATCTATCTCTCTATATATATTCTATATATATGGTATATATACCACATCTTCTTTATCCATTCATCTGTTGATGGACATCTAGGTTCTTTCCATAGTTTGGCTATTGTGGACATTGCTGCTGTAAACATTCGGGTGCGCGTGCTCCTTTGGATCACTACGTTTGTATCTTTAGTGTAAATACCCAGTAGTGCGATTGCTGGGTCGTAGGGTAGTTCTATTTCCAACTTTTTGAGGAACCTCCATGCTGTTTTCCAGAGTGGCTGCACCAGCTTGCATTCCCACCAACAATGTAGGAGGGTTCTCCTTTCTCAGCACCCTTTCCAGCATCTGTCGTTTCCTGACTTGTAATTTTAGCCATTTTGACTGGTGTGAGGTGGTATCTCATTGTGGTTTTGATTTGTATTTCCCAGATGCTGAATGATGTTGAGCACTTTTCATGTGTTTGTTGGCTATCTGGATGTCTTCTTTGCTGGAATGACTGTTTATGTCTTCTGCCCCTTTCATGATTAGGGTCTTTGTTCATTGGGTATTGAGTTTGATAAGTTCTTTATAGATTTTGGATACTAGCCCTTTATCTGATAAGACATTTGCATATATCTTCTCCCATTCTTTGGGTTGTCTTTTGGTCTTGTTGACTGTTTCCTTTGTTGCACAAAGGCTTTTAATCTTGCTGAAGTCCCAATAGTTCATTTTTGCCCTTGCTACCCTTGCCCTTGGCGATGTTTCTAGGAAGAAGTTGCAGCAGCTGAGATGGAAGAGGTTGCTGCCTGTGTTCTCCTCAAGGATTTTGATGGACTCTTGTCTCACATTGAGGCTCTTCATCCATTTTGAGTCTATTTTTGTGTGTGGTGTAAGGAAATGGTCCAGTTTCATTCTTCTGCATGTGGCTGCCCACTTTTCCCAACATCATTTGTTGAAGAGACTGTCTTTTTTCCATTGGACATTCTTTCCTGCTTTGTCGAAGATTAGTTGACCATACAGTTGAGGATCTATTTCTGTGCTCTCTGTTCTGTTCCATTGATCTACGTGTCTTTTTGTGTGTGTGTGCCAGTACCATACTGTCTTGATGATCACAGCTTTGTAATAGAGATTGAAGTCTGGAGTTGTGATGCCACCAATTTTGGTTTTCTTTTTCAACATTCCTCTGGCTATTTGAGGTCTTTTCTGGTTCCATATAAATTTTAGGATTATTTGTTCCATTTCTTTGGGAAAAAATTCATGGTATTTTGATAGGGATTGCATTAAATATGTAGATTGCTTTAGGTAGCATAGACATTTTCACAATATTTGTTCTTCCAATCCATGAGCATGGAATGTTTTTCGATTTCTTAGTGTCTTCTTCAATTTCTTTCATGAGTACTTTATGGTTTTCTGAGTACAGATTCTTTGCCTCTATGGTTAGGTTTATTCCTAGGTATCTTATGGTTTTGGGTGCAATTGTAAATGGGATTGACTCCTTAATTTCTTTTTCTTCTATATTGCTGTTGATGTATAGAAATGCAACTGATTTCTGTGCATTGATTTTTTTTTAAAGATTTTATTTATTCGACAGAGAGAGAGAAATCACAAATAGGCAGAGAGGCAGGCAGAGAGAGAGAGGGGAGGAAGCAGGCTCCCTGTGGAGCAGAGAGCCCGACGCGGGGCTGGATCCCAGGACCCTGGGACCAAGACCCGAGCCGAAGGCAGAGGCTTTAACCTACTGAGCCACCCAGGTGCCCCTGTGCATTGATTTTTATATCCTGACACTTTACTGAATTCTGTGAATTCTATGTATGACTTCTAGCAGATTTGGAGTGGAGTCTTTTGGGTTTTCCACATAAAGTATCATATCATCTGCAAAGAGTGAGAGTTTTACTTCTTTGCCAATTCAGATGCCTTTTATTTCTTTTTGTTGTCTGATTGCTGAGGCTAGGACTTCTAGTACTATGTTGAACAGCAGTGGTGACAGTGGACATCCCTGCCGTGTTCCTGACCTTAGGGATAAAAGCTCAGTTTTTCCCCATTGAGAATGATATTCGCTGTGGGTTTTTCATAGATGGGTTTGATGATATTGAGGTATGTACCCTCTATGAGGGAGAATGAATCTTAAGCAGGCTCCACGCCTACCACGGTGCCCAGTGTGGGGCTCCATCTCAAAACCCTGAGATCGCGACCTGAGCTGAAATCAAGTTTGACAGGTAACCCACTGAATCACCCAGGTGCCCCTCCATGCTATTTCTGATCAGCAACAGAAAGCCATTGTGCAGGGCATGTGAATGCATATTGAGCGGCATGAATTTCTGAGTAAATAAATACATGTTAGTGTTTACTATCCTCACTTCTTAAGCAAAGAAGTACTATAATAAAAACAGTTTAGGGGCACCTAAACTAGCATTTTTAGTAAAGGGGAGAATAGGTGAAGTACTACACTCTAGGGTATTTTTGTATGATTGTGCATGTGTTTGCAAATTTTCATTGGCTTTATTTGTAGAACTAAAGTGCTAGACTAAAATATCAATGATCCTGACTCTTTAGTTGATTGAGTTACTGTACAAGCTCATTTTCCAGACAAGTTAAATAATTTGGCAGTCCCTGTTAGCAAAAAAAAAAAAAAAAAAAAAAACCAAAAAACCCACTGATTTGGGTACTAAGTGTCCTCCTATTCCAGAATATTTCAGAAGGCACAGTTCTTTGAAGAACCACAAGAGGTCAGGCTGATACCAAACACTGGCACCCAAGTGCCTAGACATGGTCTTCAGAAGCTGAACTCAGGAAATAAATGGAGGTGCTTGTTAGAACCAACAACAATTGTAAAAACATCAAAAAAATTCACTAAAATAGGATAATAAATAACGGGCTCCAAAAATTGTAGTTTATGATATAATTTCCATTGTTACTATTCATAGTAGCAATCTTGCCCATACTTGGGATTTACAAAGTGTTTGCAAAGGATTTATCACTATGATAACCTCACGAGATAGGCATGGCTAGCCCCGTTAAAGATGAAGAAAGTTAATCTTGCAGCAGTCAAGTTTTTGCACAAGGTAATGAGCTAATCAGTGAAAGAAGCAAAATTCAGAGTCAGGTCTGTCTAATTCCATCTACAGGACAGTCCCCAACATGACAGAGCAGTAGGGGATTCTAAACGATTGGAGGAGGGGAGAATTTCAGCTCTCCTTGGTGTCCTAAAGCCCTCACAGGGGAAAATTTCAAGGAGGAAAACACAATCCCACCATCCCCTTAGTCTAGATCTGCTTTGACCTCTACCGAGAAGCCATTAGTTTGGATGCCATGTCTAGAAGTCTAAAATAAAAACATAAAAGGGGAGAGGAAATTTAGGCCTAAGAAAGGCAAGACATTCAGAAATCTTAGCCCACTTCTCCTCCAGTTGTGAGAGCCCTGGCCTCTTTCTAGTCCTAGCCCTGCTAGGCCCGTGCCTTGCTCTTTGCCTCACAGAAGGGATTTCTGGCTGTCCCTGCAAAAGCATCCTTCACCTTCCCTGTCCTCCAGAGCCCTCAGAGAGTAGTCCTTTTCTGTCCTTGGTCACCATGCTAAAATTTTACACACACTGAGTGAAGAGGGTCCTCAAGATATAAAAGAGGAAGCATTTGGGCATAAGTTGTTTCTCCCACCCAATGGAAGAACTAACGACTTAGGTTTATTTAAAACACTTTATTGAGAGAGGTCACTGCTCAAACTTAAACCATCCAAGGTGGAAGGGTCTGCAGAGACCATCTTGTCCGATGGTACAGTTCAAGCAGGCCCTATAATCAGAAGCTTATTTTCTACACTCCTTGCCCGGGATTGTTCAAATATTCTACCCTGACTTTCTGCAATTTTTCTATGACCACCTTTGATCTTTGTAACAATGCTCGGAATGAAGCGTGGAAAGTGTTATTTTTTTCCAAGTATCTAGTGAGCAAATTGAGGCTTTGATTACTTTGTCTAAGATGACACAGCTAGTTAATGGTGTGTGGCGGAACAAATTCCCTAACAGGATTCCTCAGCTCCCTTCAGGGATCCCTGGAGGCCCGGACAATGGGAGAATGCAAAGTATGTCTCTGTTATGAAGGAGTCTGTTCCTAGGCCATTTGACTGTTTGGGTTTTCATTGTTGAAATCTTATATTCTGCCTAGTCATTCCCAGGGGAGCAGAGGAAGGGACAAGTGGGCTTGAGGAGGGAAGGGGCATCTAAACACTCTCAACAGTGAACCATCCCCAACTCCCTCTTTCATATCTGCTTTCTCAAGGGCAAAAGAGTCTGGATGGCAAGATCAGAGGGCCAGCTGCCAGGGAAAGGTGTCTTAAGGAGGTGTCTCTCTCATGTAAGAGACTTTGTTTTTTCTTTTCCTCACTGACCAAGATACCCTGTCCTCTGCTTCCACACTGCCTGTGCCTGGCCTGCTGTGGCCTCAATTACACATTGGGCTATGGCTATCTGCATCTTCTTTTTTGAAGATTTTATTTATTCATTTGTCAGAGAGAAAGAGAGCAAGAGGGCACATGCAGGAGGAGCAGCAGGCAGAGGGAGAAACAGGCTCCCCGCTGACCAGGGAGCCCGATGCAGGACTCGATCCCAGGACCCTGGGATCATGACTTGAGCTGAAGGCAGACGGCT
The DNA here is from genome assembly GCF_010015895.1 of Lontra canadensis. Lineage (NCBI taxonomy): Eukaryota > Metazoa > Chordata > Mammalia > Carnivora > Mustelidae > Lontra > Lontra canadensis. The sequence continues at coordinate 52,869,304 of NW_022630998.1, read as the reverse complement.
TAACCGACTGAGCCACCCAGGCACCCCAGTTACTTGCATCTTCTCTGCTTCCCTAATGCAGATGAGATAGTGAGCTTATTGAGACAGTGTTTATAACTGATTTCTCTCTGTATCACCAGCACCCTGCACTGTGTCCTCCAAATAGTAGTTACCCAGTGACTCTTTGTGGAATACATGAAAGTATCAGTGATGATTCTGGAGTTTACAATCCTTTCTTGACTCAAGCACAAAGCTGCAAATGTGTACATCCATGACTTAAGTGTAAAATACATTAGCTTTTGAGAAAATTATCCTGTGGTTTAAAAGACCCCAAAGATTTTCCAGCCTTTTTTCTGTTTGGAGACCTAAAGGCAAGAGTACTGTCTGGGAGATAGGAGATATCTTGAAGAACTGTGGGGAAAAGTAGAACTTTAGCTGGAACTATGAGACGCCTGTCTTCTCGCAGCCAGGCCCTAAGATCTCTGGTAAGTACCACACCGCCCAACCTCGACAGTACAAGTGCCAAATTTCAACAAGAATCTGTATTTAATAGTCTCAGGTGCCTTAAACCTGATATATGTGATAATATTTTTAAACTCGGCTGTGTGATTCTTTTGCTGAGGCTTTCTCCATGCAAACTGTCAGAGGACTTTGTCAATATATAATCCTTTACTAATATCTTGAATAAATGATTCATCTCATGTATGCCCATGCATGTCTCTAATAACGTATTTTAATGAAGTCTACATGTCGTGACTGTAAGTGTGGTCCAGAGTGCATGGTGACCGTTGATCTTTATTTCTCTCAATGAGGATGTGTTGGAAATCAGCCATTGCAGATTGTGGGATATTCTAGACCAGCAATGAGGAGGAATATGTTCAAGCACTGGTTTCAGTGGTCTGCTCTTGCGGCATTGATGAGCCACATAAATTTCCCGAGGATCACTATTCACATCTATAAACTAGTAAATATAACATCGTTCACTGTATGTCTCAGGGTTATTGTGAGTCTCCACTCAGCTAATCCATATAAGAGTAGTTTCAATATTGTGAATCAGTACATAAACATGAGCCAGTGTTGTTTTAAAGGAACTGGGATGGAGTGAAGTGTGGTCTCTGTGCTCATGTTTAAATGTTACTTTATCCCACACAGATGACATCTGGAGGAGTTCAGGTTTACCTATCACATATTGCCTGTACTCTGGAATAAAATGCCTCAAATGTCATTTGCACACCAAATATTTACTCAGCTGACACTGAATTGAAAAGAATCTTAAAACTCCAGGCAACTCCCGAGAGACCACTAAAACTAAGGAGACATATTAGTGCATAGGTGCTACCTTCCCTTCTACAGGATCTGTGATGATAATTACTAATTAGTCATAGCATGTGTGCTCACCAAGGCTGGATGCACCCTCAGGATCCTTCTTCTTCTTTTTTTTTTTTTAAGATTTTTATTTATTTATTTGACAAACAGAGATCACAATAGGCAGAGAGGCAGGCAGAGAGAGGAGGAAGCAGGCTCCCTGCTGAGCAGAGAGCCCAATGCAGGGCTCAATCCCAGGACCCTGGGATCATGACCCGAGCCGAAGGCAGAGGCTTTAACCCACTGAGCCACCCAGGCGCCCCAGGATCCTTCTAAATAGAGCAGCTTAGGCAGCCATTACTATATTTTTATACAAATAGACCCTGAGACAGAGTAAGTTAATAATAAAAACATTAGACCTTTGTTTTCAAGAGATAGTAAATAGATGTCGCAGCCAACAGGGAAAACTAACAAGCCATCAGATAACATATGGGAACTCCTTGCAAGAATCTTCTGCATCTTTATAGCAATGCAGAAGAAGTGCTGTTAGAGTTAAATTAAGAAGAGAGAGAGAAGGGGAGGAAGAAAGAGAGGGAGAGAGGGAGGGAGAGAGAGAGGGAGGAGGGAAGGAAGAAAAGAAAAAGCAAGCAGCATTTAAAGTCGAAAAACTATTTTCCGAATAATTAGGTGTTGGAACAAAAAATCATACCTATAGCACTTGCCTCACTCCTTATATAAGGAGTAAGCATCTGCCTTCCATCATTAACTTACTCCCAAATGCCATAACTACAGAAATGGGTTTCCTGTGTCTCAAAGAAAAAGTCTCATTTACATTTAATAAGTTCTAGTTAAGCAAATAAAGAAAGCTATGTTTCTATTTCAGGAAGCTTTACATCCAAAGCGCGCACATGTGTGTGTTTAAGCTTGCTGCCTGAAGCTTCTGTTCTGAGGGACAGTCCACACAGACTAGGATGCACTAATGTTGATGTCGCCATGCTTATGTTGGTAGATTGACTGTGGTGAGTTCCAGGATCCCAAGGTCTACTGCACTCGGGAATCTAACCCCCACTGTGGCTCTGACGGCCAGACGTACGGCAATAAATGTGCCTTTTGTAAGGCGATGGTGTAAGTATCATACTCATCAAAATCAGAAACATGAAAAAGCTGGGAGAAAATTTATCATCACTAAGAGTATTATTTCCAGACATTTTCTTTTATACCAAATTACATGTTACTAAGGTACCAATTTCTATTCATTCCTTTTTTTTTTTTTAAGATTTTATTTATTCATTTGAGAGAGAGAGAGATCACAAGCAGGGGGAGAGGCAAAGGGAGGAGAAGCAGACTCCCTGCTGAGCTGGGAGCCTGACTCATCTCAGGAACTTCTCAGGAGACCTGAGCTGAAAAGGCAGATGTTCAACAATCTGAGCCACCCAGGCTCTCCCCACTCATTCCTCTTCTATTTTGATGAAAATGAGCCATTGAAAAAAAGCCCTTTATCAAAGAATAGAGGAAAAGATCATCCTTTAGAATGCAGTCTAGTCAAACTTTACCTAGGATCCTAGGAAGATTCCATCAAAGACCATATGTAGTCTTTACACGTCTGTCAGGAACAGAACAGATGCTGTAGATTTTAGACACTAAACTGTGACCTTCCCAAGGGATCAGTTTGTAATTAATAAAAATTTATCCAATCAAGCAATCTTTTAGTCTAATTGATTGCCCTAAAACCAAGGATTTTAACCCTTGTTTAAGCCAGAAAAAAGTCTCGTACTCCTCACCACTGTCTTCATTTTCCGATATTAGAGTTTCTTCCATGAATGTCTTAATTTCACTCAACTTTGCTGTAAAATGGCTAAACACAGGGATTATATAACTCCCTACTAATAATAACAGGGCCAGGCACATAGAATGAAATTAATACATTAATATGGGCCTACTTGCTTATGTAACATATCTGATTAACACCAAACTTCCCCAGAAGAAAGGCAGAAGGGTAAACAGAGATTTGATTTAATGGACACTTATTGCTGAGGAGAACTGAACACATGGCCTGCTATAAAGTACCAAATGGCTGAATATCTGGTTCAGCCTCTTACATCTTCTCATGAGGACTGTGACACTGGAGTCCCTTAGCCATTATCTCTGTCACTTTAACCTTTTCTGGTTGTATGCATATTTCCTCTCGGAGAATGAACAATTGAAACCAGGAGGTCAAACCTGGGTAAAACGCTGAAATTTGTTTAAGATTCATGTTTTCTATAATTTGTCCAGATGTCATCTCTGAGTACATTTAATTAACCTCTGCCAAATCCTAAACGTGGATACCTGTAGAATCAAAGGATTGCAGGGACCTTGCACTGTCAAAGCTTTTTCCAATCTTTGTAATGAATACTAATGATATTGCACTGAGCATACATTTGTCTTTCTCTTTTATAGGAAAAGTGGTGGGAAGATCAACCTAAAGCATCAAGGAAAATGCTGAATTTTGTGCAATGTTTGTGCTGACTTCCAGCCACTTCCTTTCTCATTTCTATTTTTCTCTAATGGATCCCTTAAATTTATAAAGATGTGCCTTCTACTCTGCCTGGCTCTTGGGTAATTCAGGATGTATCAATTTCCCTGGATTTGCTTGTCATTAAAGTAAATTCTGTAGAAGCATTGCTTGGGTTTCTACTTTGAGATCAAAAATACATTATGGATTGAGATCTTCATTGAGATCACGGATACATTATGGAACAATTGACCTGGCACAAACTTGGATAAAAAGACTTGTTTTTTGGATCTAAATCAACCAAGCAGTCGCTATGGGATCTTGGGAAAATCCCTTCCCCTTTCCTGTTTTTGGAGTTGCCATATAGATGATGAGAGATTTTTAACAATGTGACAATACATTATGTTTATAATTATTTTACAATACCTATTATTTAGGTGGTAGATCCCATGATACAACCTCTTCCTAAATTCAGGAAAAGTGCTTTATATAAAAATAAAACACTCGTCCTCCCTAGACCACAGTTTTCTCATCTCTTTGGAATGGTAGAGTTTTGTACATAGGTGTTACCCTTTGTGTATACAATGGAATGGGACCTAACCAAACTGGAGATGCATCTGAACTTTAGCTCAAGAGCCGGGGAGATTAGGTTACACTAGGCAAAATATACATCTTCTACTCTTTGAAGTGTGGGATTTGTGCTCTTCCATGTGTAAAGACTATTCCCCTTGCTGGAGAAAAATGCCCACAAGATACATAGTTCAGGTAAGGAAACTAGACGAGGGTGGATCGTTGAGTCACACGGACCAGAATGCGAGTCGCAGGCTCTCACATGAGCTGTGTGTCTTTGAACAAGTCATTTGACTTCTTTCCTTTACAATGTACTCATCTGTAAAATGGGGATACTAGTATCTACCTCCTAAATTTGTCATGAAGATTAAGAAAATGATATATGTAAGCAGTTAAACAATCTCTGATGAGTAAGGAGAGCTCAAAAATCAGTAGCTTACCCCACTATGTTCCATCATCCGTTTCAGCATAATACAATCCTCACCATCCAGGATACTTTTGTTCTTTTTCTCAGTATTTAAATAGTTTTTTTTAAAATGTCTACCTTCCGTTCTTTCAACATTTTTGAAAATTCTCGTCATGTGGGGTTTTTCTCTGTCCTGTTTTATCTGTATACTAAGTGCCCTGTTCATAAGCAAAATTATGCTCTTTTCTCCTCTTCAGTTTCTACTCCCTGGTATAATTTAGTTACTTCTTATGTAGACATGTAGGCACTACGTGTACTTTGGAAACTGATTCATTGTGAGTCTTTGAACATATTGTCTCCTGACGTGGCCCACCCGTCCTTTCTCCTATTGGAACTGTCCCCTCCAGCCGGACCTGGTTCCTGTTGGCTGTCCCAACAAAATGTCTGTTTCCACCACTGTTCCCGGCCCTGCCTGGAAGGCCTCTTGCACCACCTTGGGCCACCTCAGCCACCCTTCCTTCCTCATACAAATCTCTTGCCTACTTTACCTCTTAAGACTACCATTTATTTCAAGGTTTATTTCAGGTACCATAACTGGGTAAATAATTCAATTATTATCTCTTGAATAGTTCTGAACTATTCTTTGGGGGTGGAAGGGAAGCACCTAAAAAGTAAACCACAGAAGGCCAGAATCGTGTATTTCTTAGAAAGAAGAGGCAAGTCACATATAAAATAATCAATGACCAGAATATAGGAGTTTGGGTTCAGAGATGTATGCATTTGTCAAGCCTTGGTGAATACACACTTAAGATTTCATATCATAGTTTGCAAATTTGACATCCAAGGAAAAGAATGTAAACATGTCGTGTAGTCTTTTCTTTACATGTTGTGTGGTCTTAATTCCAATATGCATAGTGAAGTTTTTCAGACACTGATACTGATGTCTGCAATTTACTTTGAATTGCATCAAGGATGGATTAATGGACAGATACATGACAGAACTAGCATAGTAAAAGAGCAATGGTACAATCTAGCACATAGGTTTCAAGGGGTTCACTCTAAAATTATTTTAGTATTGCTGTATGTTTAAAATTTTTTCAGTAAAAATGTTTCTTTAATGATTTTTAAAAACACAGAGTTTCTTCCAACAGAAGCAAATATTCATAATTCTGTTTCTGTTTCTCATTATGGTGAGAGCCAGGACAGAACACACTGTTTTGAGTATGGCTTGTACTATTCTCTTGAAAGCATAAGAAAATAATTCATTTGATCTGAACACTCCTATCTGTCATTAAACCTTCAAACGACCATGGGAACATTGTCAAAACCGGACCATACCAAATTCATAAGCACCGAGTATCCTCAGGCGTTTTTCTTTCCCTGCCAAGCATTGCCAAGTCACATTTCTCTGATCTGTTTGCCTCTTCCTGGTTTTTGGAAGGCAAATTCACTGCAGAAATGATGTTCTGTATCAGTGAGTAGGCTGAGTGAGGGGGCCTTGTCCGGAAGTTTGTCTGTGCCTATGTAAAGTTTTCTTGAAGTAGTAAACATAAACATATGCACCCCCACACACATCCTCTAAAATTGAGAGTGAAGCAACAGCGGGGGGGAAAGGCCAGAGAAAATAGTAACTAAGATAAAAGACTAAAATAACTCCCCACAACAAATTAGGTGAGGCAGTCTATCACTGATTGCCCATGCTCCCATTGATCAGCACCCAAACATGATCACATTTACATTTAGCTATGGTCGTGAAGTTGCAGCTCCATCGTCTGAAAGAGGAGGCTGAGGTGGAGGGATATAAAAGATTCATCCACAATCTTGTAGCCAGAGAGCTGCGGAGTCTCTACTCGGGATGGTCACTTCCATCCCATATTCCTAAACTACTTTTCATATAATCTAGGTAATTTAAGTGACTTGGATATAAGTGTTGAATTGGAGGGATTAGTCCTATATGTTTGGAGACACCAGAATTACAAGTATTCATAAACTTAACAAAGGCTTAAAAGAACATGCAAAGAGGGTGACAGTATCTACCATAATTCCTAACATGTGAACACTGATGTTAATTTCATGATGGGGCTAGAGTTGTAGCCTGAGAAATCCTGGTTCAAAAGGGTTACTAACTCTGAACCAGGCATTCTCTGAAATGTTCTTGGTCTTTCTCTGACTTTCTTCTTTTCTTCCTCCGAGCTGGTATCTGTAACTTTACAGAATTCGAGTGCATTTCATTTCTGTAGTTTGACCTAAGGCAAAATAAGCAGAACACATGTCTTCTGCTTTTGTGTGAGAAGATTCAGACCTAACCTAATAAGGGAAGGGAATCCTTGCATGGCCCCCATTTAGCTCACTTCCTTTAGATTTGATGAGACATGTACACTGAAAGAATACACATCATAAAGCACAATTCCATAAGTTTTAGTATACTGTATTTCCAGTTTCATTTGTCTCAAGTGGTTTTGGTTTTTGTTTCTGTTTTGGGTTTTTTTTGTTTTTTTTTTTAATTTCCCTGTGGATTTCTCCTTTGTCTGCTGGGTGGTGGTTGTTGTTTGTGGAAACGTGTTGTTTAATTTCCACCTATTTGTGAGTCTTCCCATTGTCCTCTCTGATTGATTTCCGTTTTCATAAGTTTGTGATCAAAAAAGGTATTGATATGACTTCAGCTTCCTTAAATTTGGTAAGACTCATAGGGCCTAACAAATGATCTGCCCTAGAGAATGTTCTGTTTGCACTCAAGAAGAATGTGTGTTCTGTTGCTGTTGGATGCCCTGTTCTGTTCCACTTCATCCATCAGGCCTAAAAGGAGTTCGAATTCAACATCTCCTTTTTAATGTTATGTCTAGATGACTTATCCTCTGTTGAAAAGGGGGATATTACAGTGTCATTGTCTGTTTCTCCCAACAGTTCTAGGAGTCTTTGCTTTATATATTTAGATGCTCCAGTCTTGGGTGCATATATATTCACCCTTGTTTTATCCTCACGATGAAATAACATTTTATCATTATATAATGACCTTCTTTGGCTCTTAGTGAAGTCTTCACGAAAAACAAAAAAGTGTAGAAGGTAAAAATAAACGGGAAGATATCCTCTGTTCATAAGCTGGGAAGAATTAAAATGGTTAAAATGTCCATAGAACCTAAATTGTTGTGCAGATTCAATGCAATTTCTATCAAAATTCCGATGGTATTTTTCACAGAAGTAGAAAAAAATAATCCTAAAATTCATTTGGAACCACAAAAGACCTTAAATAGATAAACTACTGAGAAAGTCTTGAGAAAGAAGAGCAGAGCTGGAGACATCACTCACACTGATTTCAGATCATTTTATACAGCTAAAGGAATCAAAGCAGCATGGTAGTAGCTTAAAAATGGACACATAAAACAATGGAACAGAATAGAGAACCCAGAAATAAATTCACACATAAATGGTTAACTAATCTTCAAGGAAGCTGCCAAGAATACAAAGTAGGAAAGATAGTCTTGTCAATAAATGGTATTGGGAAAACTGGATATTCCTATGCAAGAGAATGAAGTTTATCTTAAACCATATACAAAAACCCTCTTGAAATGGATTAAGGACTTAAACATAAGACCTGAACTTGTAAAACTGCTAGAAGAAAACAAAAGGAAAATCTCGTTACTTTGGTTTTGACAGTGACTTTCTGGATATGGCATCAAAACACAAGCAATAGGTGCATAACTAAACAAGTGTGACTACATCACACTAAAAAGGCTTCTGCACAACAAAAGAAACGGTCAACCAAATGAAAAGGCAATGGGAGAAATAGATATGGGAGAATACAGAATGGGAGAAAATATTTGCAAACCATGTATCTGATAAGGGGTTAATATCCAAAATACATAAGGAACTCATACAACCCAAAATTTTTAAAAATTGGCTAAAGAATGGGTAGAGGAACCGAATAGATATTTTTCCAAAGAAGATGTATAAATGGCCCATAGGTACATAGAAAGAAACTCGACATCATTGACCATTAGGAAAATGCAAATCAAAACCACAATGAGGTATCAGCTTACACCTGTTAGGATGGCTATTATCAAAAATTCAAAAGGTAACAAGTTTTGGTGAGGTTATGGAGAAAAAAATATTTTATAACTTGTTGGTGGGATTGTAAATCAGTACAGCCATTATGGAAAACAGTTTAAAAATTTCTCAGAAAAATTAAAAATAAAACTACCATGTGCCTCAGCAATGCCACTGCTAGGTACGTCTCTAAAAGTAAAAAGATCCTGATGTCAAAGAGATTTCTGTGCTCCCATGTTCACTGCAGCCTTACTCACAATAGCCCTAATGGAAACAACCTAAGTGGCTATTGACAGAGGAATAAAGAAAATTTTGTGTATGTTGTTAAAGGATAAACTGAGGATCACTAAAATTTACACATTTATTTGGGTAAACGTTGATTCAAATCAGGCAACACCAAAGTTAAAATGGTTAGGAGCACAGACAGAAGCTAGAGGAAAGGCTTTAACACAGATGTGGAAGCAAAGCAAAGCAATTGCTTGGTTGACCCTACCTGTAGCAGTTGGCTTATTTGGGAGAACTTAGTTGGCTATTTGCAATTGGTTTTGCCTACATTCCATTTCCTCTGATTCGAGCCTGTTGACTTTGGTTTAGTTTGGTTTTGCTTACTACATAGTCTGCCAAGGCATTAGAGCCACTTCGGTGCAGTGTCCTCCTACCTTAATTACTTTAACAGTACATACAATTGAATGTTACTCAGCCAAAAAAACAAACAAACTAACTAACTAACTAAAACAGAGGAAATCCTGCTTTTTGCAATAGCAAGGATGAACCTAGAGGACATTATGCTAAATGTAACAGCCAGACACAGAAACACGAATGCTGCTTAATGTCATATATATGTGGAATCAAAAAAAGTCCAAGTCACAGAACCAGAAAGAAGAATGGTGGTTGCCAGGGGTGGGAAAGGTAAGGGAGAATAGGAGGATGTTGGTCAAAGGGCATACATAAGATGAATAAGTTCTGGTGATCCACTGACAGCCTGGTGACTATAGTTAATAACACAGTATTGAGAAAGTAGGAAAAACCATCAGCTGAGAAAAGGGAAAGGAGACCACACAATTCTCAGGTTAGAAAGACAATGGCAGTTACTGAATTATTCTATTTTTTAGACAAATAGTTTGACATCATAAATATAGTCCTTGAGTTCTCATTACACAGAAAACTGTTCACTTAATAAAATCTAACCCATTTTGTGGTCATAATTTTGTTAGATGTACAATACTTTGAAAAGAGTTTTATAGTTTTAAGCAGACACCATTAAATATTTTCATACTGAGTATTTCAGGAGGCACTGAGCCACTCCTACAGGTGTCATAACTAATTATAGGTTAATTTCTGAGACTTACTGAGAACCTTCATACTCTTTTATGTACGTGAAATTGGCATGACCTCAAGAACACATCACCACATTAAGACTTCATGCCCGCCTCCCTAAGGACACCAACTTTCCGTTTCCCAAATCCTAGAATCCAGGAAGAGATTTGCTCTTGCTAATACACTTTACCTGGCTCATTTCAAGGGAACTGTTGAGTTTTAAGAGATTTTTTTGGTATATTTTAAATATGGCAGACATTTTCCCTCAGTTAGTGGCTTTCAGCAAAGAAATTTTGGATTTTAATGAAGTCTTGAGACAAGGAAAGTGAAGCTCTCCATTAAAAAATCTGCTTTTTGCGTCTTTTCCTGCTTCTATTCTTGTCCAGGACCTGTACCCCTAGCCATTTTACATAGCATATGTCATTCCTTGCAAGGGACAAGGAGTTAATGATTCTCTAGGATAAATAATATCTAAAGAAGGATCGGGGCACCTGGGTGCCTCAGTGGGTTAAAGCCTCTGCCTTCAGCTCAGGTCATAATCCCAGCATTCTGGGATCGAGTCCCGTGTCGGGCTCTCTGCTTGGCAGGGAGCTTGCTTCCTCCTCTCTCTCTCTCTCTCTGCCTGCCTCTCTTGCCTGCTTGTGATCTCTGTCTGTCAAATAAATAAAATCTTAAAAAAAAAAAAGAAGGACCAAGTGAGAATGAAAACAGAATGCAAAAAAACTGAAAATAGAAGGCAGAAGCAAGGAAACATGACCTTGAATCTGGAAAAATATCAATCATATAAACAGATCCAGCAATAACATAAATGATATAATTGACAGATGAGGCTATCAAATCAGTTATCTCTTCAAGAAAGTAGAAGAGCATGTTTAGTAAGGTAAATGGAAGATAAAAGACAGAATGATAGAAAAAAGAAGAACCAAAATGTATTATAAAGATGAAAATATCAAAATGTCTGAGGAAAATAAACCTTATGGTATTAATAGCAGATTAACTAGTACAGAAGAAAAGACTAGCAAACTTGAAGATAAGCATTAGAAATGAGCAAAAATAAAGCAAAGGAAAAATTTTTTACTGAAAAGAATACCTATAAGTTGTAGGACAACTTCATGCAGTGTGGGAGAAGGATGATGAGGGAATGAAAAAATATTTTAAAAAATAATAGTTAACAAAATTTCTAAATTTGATGAAAACTATAAACCCATAGATCCAGGGATCTTAACGAACCTCAAGCACAAGAGTTATGACAAAACTCAGCATCACCTATAAACCTTTCAGCTTAAGGCCTGTCTCTGCATTTGAGTCTGACTATTTCTCAAAATATACCTTAGTTCTTTTTTATATTAATTTTTTATTTTGTATTGCATTAATCTTTATTCTTAGAATGCTGGTTATCACTTTATGTGCCTCTAACTTTCTTACGTCTGAAGGTCAAATCCTCTGTGATGGCTGGTCCTGACCACCCTTCTCAGCCTTTCCCCCACCACCCCTCACTGCCCCCCAAATGTGCTGTCCTCAGGGGTCCCCTACTTATTTGTATATAACATTAGCCAAATTGCTTTCTTCTCCTCCTACCTGTGAACCTCTCTTACTCATCTTCACTTTTTTTTTTAAAGATTTTATTTATTTATTTGAGAGAGAGAGAGAGAATGAGAGGGGAGAAGGTCAGAAGGAGAAGCAGACTCCCCGTGGAGCTGGGAGCCCAGTGTGAGACTCGATCCCAGGACTCCGGGCTCATGACCTGAGCTGAAGGCAGTCGCCCAACCAACTGAGCCACCCAGGTGGCCCTCTTACTCATCTTTAAATTTGTAGAATCTAATAAATTTCCTGGAATCAGTAGGTTCCACCCAACAAGTGTCTGAGAAAAAAATGAAGGTAAGCTCTATGAATCTATCTTTGTTTTCACTACATTTTCAGCATCTGGTAATACTTGGAATAATGGGTGCTCAATTATTTTTGAAGGAAGGAAGGAATTTTTATTAGTTAGCATTTGTAAAACTAGTATCATTCTACAGGCTTCTATGGGTAAGACCTTATTTTATGCGTGGAGACTTGGAGACACAGTAGTGGAAAAGATCCCTGAGCTCATATCCTAACATGTAGGTGTGTACATTTGTGCGTATGACTGTGTGTAGATATGTATTTCCTTGGTGGGAAAATATACAAGTAAATACTCAAATGAGGAAGATAATTGTAGATATTAAAAAGAACTAAGAAAGTAGTAAGCACAATTAATTTGATGAGGGGTGGGTGTACTTTGAATTGTCAGGGAAATCTTCACTGATGAGCAAGTAATATGTAAACTGATATTTCTAGAAAAACGAACTATTCAAATCCTTCAACCAAGATTTTTCCTAGCAGAGGAAAGAGTGAGTACAAGAGCCCTAAGGAGAAGAACACGTTGTGTATTTGAGAAGGAGAAAGAAGGTAAGTGTGGATGACATTTATGAACAATGACTAAAATCCACCTGTGAAAAACTTGCTAGAATAAAAATATTGAACAGGAACCAACACACACGTGCTGCCTAAAAGCAAGGGGTTGAAAGACAAAGTCTCCAATTCACATTCACCTTGCATGTCTGGATCTTTAAGATAATGACTATTAGGGTTATGTCCTTAGTCGGCCTAGTGAATTCCTCCACCTCAAAATCCCTCCCATCAGCATTTTCACTGTCCTAGTACCCATGATACAAAACATTATTAATGTTGTACATATCTTATACAGACCATCCTACAGTTTACCGCCAGATGGAAGCTTTCTGGCCCAAAGTTCTGCTGGGGGCAGATAGATCAAAATAAGCAAATTAGAACAAAATGACTTGATTGCAATTATCACCATGTGCTGCTGATGGGAGCCAACTGTGTGTGTTACATGGAATTCATTTCATTCTGTCCAAACATCACTTTTGTCCATTGTCCCTGATTGTTTGCAAAAGGCATGAAATAATCTTCTTTGGTTTCTGGTGTCTTTTTTTTTTTTTTAAGATTTTATTTATTTATTTGACAGACAGAGATCACAAGTTGGCAGAGGGGCAGGCAGAGAGAGAGGAGGAAGCAGGCTCCCTGCTGAGCAGAGAGCCCCATGCGGGGCTCGATCCCAGGACCCTGAGATCATGACCTGGGCCAAAGGCAGAGGCTTTAACCCACTGAGCCACCCAGGCGCCCCTGGTTTCTGGTGTCTTTAATCGCTGGGAAAATAGATTACACAATCAGGGTGAAGAATCTGGCTGGTTGAAAATGTATATACTTCAATGCATACATACAAATCCACTTTAAAATACAGCCCATAGAACATCTACGGTGGTGGACTCAATATATTAACACTTTCCCTACAGACCTTGCAGACCTCACCAACCATGGAGCCATCAGGCAGCTTTCTGCTTTTGGTCAGCATGGCCTATCTGTTCATCTTCACAGGTGAGTACTATATATATGAGAAAAGACATCTGGACCAGATCATTTAGTGTCAGCAGTCTTGATGTGATGTGATGTTGTTAATGATGACATTGATAATGAAGATAATTAGGATGGTTAATGATGGTAGCTGCCCATCACATTTTTAATTGAGAAGGAACTTTTATTTACAAATTGACTACTTTAATTATTAGTACAATGCTACACAAGAGATGGTTTTATCCTATTGTAAAAACAGTGTTACATCTCGTAGGATGAGATGGTCTGTCCTGGGTCACGTGGGCCCCAAGTGGGTAATCTAGGAGTTCCAGGCCAATTAATTGTGTTCCCTCAGCAGACTACAATTAACAGCAGAAGCTTCACTCCTCAAGGAAACAATTTATAGTGAAATCAGAAATTTTCATTTAGAATCACCTTTAAGAAATTCTTATCTAGGGGCGCCTGAGTGGCTCAGTAGGTTAAAACCTCTGCCTTCAGCTCAGGTCATGATCCCAGAGTCCTGGGATCGAGCCCCGCATCAGGCTCTCTGCTCGGCAAGGAGCCTGCTTCCTCCTCTCTCTCTGCCTGCTTCTCTGCCTACTTGTGATCTCTGTCTGTCAAATAAATAAATAAAATCTTTAAAAAAAAATTCTTATCTAAGGAGTTCAACTGCCAGAATTTTCCGGAGAAGCTTTCGTTTTACAGAAAGCTGAGTTGTTCTCACTCACCCAAGCAAAGTAAAGAGATAATTAGAAAGAGAGACTCCTGGAGAGAGAAGTAGAAAGTGCCCACAACTGGGATGCTAAGATTTCACTTCTAATCCTCATTATGTTCCTATCTTTTTTTTTTTTAATAAGGAGCAACTTACTCCTTTTCTCTGGCTTCTATCTCATCACATTAAAATATAGAGTGTGAACTTCACCTGCTCTAAGACTTCTTTCAATAAAAGATTATGCTTCACTACCTTAGCTCTAAAGTCTGGAAGACCTGGGTTTGAATGTTGGCTCAGCCATTTACAAAGTATATGTCCTTAGACAAGTTATTTGCACCAGAACTCAACTTCCTTCTCTCTGGGATTATTGGAATGACTTAATGTATATAAGATTGAATATAGTGCTTAAAACATAGAAATCTCCCAAGTACATGGTAGATATTGTTAGTGTTAATGGGAATGCTGGTGAATCATGTGACTTTTTTAAGTGTTCTTGAAATTCTTTTATATTCTATTATTATGTTACCACTTGTTTGCCAGTTATCTTGGTTATCCCTTAATCAAATGACTTCAGAATTTTGGAATTCTCAACTTCTTTTCTGGTTAAATATATGCCTCTTTGATAAAGAATAGATCTAGACTGTGCCTTCCTCCCTTCAGGAATAGCTCAGTTTTGCTGTTGCTGTTGTTTTTTAAGATTTTTTATTTATTTCACAGAGAGAGAGAGGTCACAATAGGCGGGGGGGTGGGGGGGCGGGAAGCAGGCTCCCCACTGAGCAGAGAGCCTGACACGGGGCTCGATCCCAGGACCTTGGATCATGACCTGAGCCAAAGGCAGAGGCTTTAACACACTGAGCCACCCAAGCACCCCAGAATAGCTCAGTTTTAAGATAAATCTTAAGGAAGTGAGCCACATGTTTGGATAAAAGCCACATAAACCATAAATAGCAAATGAAGGGAAAAGAGCTTTGTACTGGACATTTGTAATCTGGCCTCTAGTTCCATTGTGTGGCTAACAGGTTGTGTGTCCTGAGAAATCGTCTTCCCTTCTCTGGGCCTCAGTTTTTCCTCCATAAAATAAGACAGTTGTAAGGGACAATCACCAAGGATAATTTTAGCTGTTAAATTCTGGGATTCTTCTGAGCTGTTGTGATTTATCAGTGTGTGGTCTCTTATTGCAGAGGCTGTAAGCCAAGGAGGTTCTCAGGTATGTACTCTCCCATGGGTCCTCTTCAATCATAAGAAGTTGCCTTACATAAATAGCAGATCTAGAGCTGAAGGGTACATGGCTGTTCTGTTAAGATCTTCAGAGTTCATTTGGCTAGCTTGGTGAGAAGACGGAATGGTGGCCTGACACACTGACATAGACAAAGGATCATCACTGGTGCAGATCCACCAAAGGACTTGAAACTCACCTCCCATCCTCCTTAAATTAGTCAGATGTCACATTTCCATAGAAGGCATTTATAGGCAGTGTTTATTAAACTGTGGGGTGAATATCATTTATTTTCCAAATCAGGATAATTTTGGAAGTGGAAGTACTGTGTATAATAGTTCTAGCAAAAAGATAATTAAAAAACGGAGAGCATCCCAGGCAACTTAGGACATCCAGTAACTCTGGATCTGTGTACCTCGTTCATAACATCCCTACAAATGCTACATAAAAATTCATATTCCTGCTTCTTACACATCCATATTACACTATCAACTGAATTAGGACATCTAGGCATTTTGAGGCCAAGGAATCATCGTTTTAAGAAGTCCTCTGCCATTTTGGCACATTAAAATTGGAGAACCACAGCTCTAAATTTCAGTAAGCATACTTGAGTATACACAGTGAGTCTATGTCAGACTCATAAATACTGAATCCACTGGCAGTTTGTGTTAACAAATAATAATTACAGGATCAACATTCTTGAGAAGGTCTACAATAAAAATAATAGTAACAACAATAATAAGACCTACATTAAAATATAGATATATACCTTCAAATACAAAAAAAATACAGTGGAGCAGTTTAGCTTATTTACTGAAGTATGACCTTTGAGAAAGAGAATATGTAGGCTCCTATTCCAGCCCTATTACTCCCTAAATGTTTGATTTGAGGTAACTTACGTCAGTGTTCTGTGCCTCAGTTTCTTTATCAATCAAATTCAGCTAATAATTACATTTACTTCAGTATTATGAGTTAGTGTGTATACAGCCCATGAGAGTGTTCAGCACATAATAAATGCTAAATACAAATTAGTTATTATTAAATGATGTTTTATAATTACATTTTAATAACTAAGTTACATTTATAATTTTGCTTTTCTAATTGAATATTAAATATTTTTCATAAAATGATTATAAAGTGATATAAGGAAAAACAACTTCAGTGCTTTTGAAACTTTAATCCACTCAACAAATATCCTGCACACTGATACCAAAGAATATTCTAATGTTTAACTTCTGTCACTTGATCCTCTATTTTAAAATCATACTTTTCACCTGCTCGGAAGGTAATATCTAAATTCTTTAGCTTTGCATTTGAGTCCATTTCCAATCTGTGGGCAGTGTCCCTGTTTCCCCTCATTCATTCTTTACCCCCCTGCAACCAGGGCACTGGCATACCAGATGGCCCACAGTCTCTCCCTGGCCAAGACCTCTCAGATGCCTTTGCCGATGCTACTCTTTATCCGAAAGACAACTGCCTGCTACTGTCTGCGCCATCATTAAAGTGTGCCCGTTCTCTCATCCAAAGGACTCTTACACCCCCTCTCACGTGCCCTGCATATGTAGAAATCTTCCACCAGCAAAGTCATTTCTACTATTGTTCCCACCAATGATTCATTGCTTTCTCACCTGTATTTCTGTTGGGTTTTATTAATGTACTCAGTTCCACATTTATCTTATTTTATTACCCTTCACAAATAGTCTTCTCTACTAGGGCATGAGCTCTTTAAGGTCAGAGAAATGTTTTCTCTCCTTTGTGAATCCTAGCTTAAAAATGAATGAAAGATTCAGCAAATAATAGAGAATATGTAAGACTATCCAATGTGAAATGTGATGTAATGTGAATGTAATGCAAAATGTAAGACTATCCCATGTGAAATTTCTACTTTCCAAAAATTAGCCTATTACCAAAATTTTGAGATGTGCCTTTTTTCGTCTACATATCTAACCTAAAAACTTGGTTTAAAATATGCTGATGGAGTGGTCTAAATGGACTTCTTTGTACTTATTTTTTAAAGTTTTTTTGACCTTTTCATTTTGAAATAATTTGATTTAAAGAAAAAACAGTAAAAATAGTTTGAAGAAATACCATCTTACCATTTTACATAACTTTAGCACAGTCATCAAAATCAGGATCTTAACATTGACATGTAACTGTTAACTAATCTATCCTCTTATCCAAATTTCACCAGTTGTCCCCAAAATACCATCGTTCTAAGTATGGGATGTAATCTAAAATCACATGTACTTGTCTTATTTCCTAATCTCAACTCTTTTTAAGCAACAGTTACTTTCTTGAGGAAAAATTTGATTGTAAAATTTTCACTAGAAATTTAGACGACCTTGGAAATTCAACTCACTGGCACAAGGTTGGCACTCAATCAATGTTTATTGAGTACACAGTAAAGAAATTAAATTGATTTCCTTATGGAATCATGCAAAAGGTAATTAAAAGGGAAGCTAAATAGCAAAAAGAGAAATCTTTTAAAACAAAATCATGATAAATAAGAAGGAAAATAAAAGGAGAATTTGATTATTTAAAATATATATATACAACAATGGGGAATTAGTAAAATAAATCATTTCACATCTTTAGATTGGAGTATTACACCACAAAAATTATGCTTTCCGGGATGTGCATAATGGTACAGAAAAGGTAAAGTGATAAAGAATGAATGGGGCATATTTACAGTGTGATTCTATTTTTTTTTTAAAGATTATATTTCTTTATTTGACAGACAGATCACAAGTAGGCAAAGAGGCAGGCAGAGAGAGAGAGGGGGGGGGGAAGCAGTCTCCCTGCTGAGCAGAGAGCCCGATGCAGGGCCCGATCCCAGGACCCTGGGATCATGACCTGAGCTGAAGGCAGAGGCTTAACCCACTGAGCCACCCAGGCACCTCTGTGATTCTATTTTTAATATAAAACTGGAAATGCAATGCATACAGAAGAAATGGCAAGAACAACAAATGCTTGGGGCACCTGGGTGGTACCTGAAGCCTCTGCCTTCAGCTCAGGTCATGATCCCAGAGTCCTGGAATCAAGCCCCAAGTTGGGCTCTCTGTTCAGCAGGGAGCCTTGTTCCACCTCTCTCTCTGCCTGCCTCTCTGCCTGCTTGTGATCTCTGCCTGTCATGTAAATGAATTAAATCTTTAAAAAAAAAAAAAAAAAAGAACAACAAATGCTTGCAAAGGACATCTCTGGGTGCTCGGACAGCATGTAACTTTTATTACTTTTTATTTTCAGCATATATCTTTATTGGAATAATAAAATATGTGCTTTTTCAAAGAATGTCTTAGCATAAATTTAGCCTATCTTTTCGTTCCGTGAGCGAACTAATGATGTCAGTGGCATACTCAAATACAATGAAGTAAAAAAAGCATTTCATTTAAATTCCAGGCTTTTTGCAGCAAATATGAGAAACCAGTTACAGGGAGAAAACCCTGTCTCAAGATCCAAAAACCGGTGTGTGGTTCTGATGGGCAAACTTAACCTCAATGGCTGTGAATTCTGCAAGGCAGCTACGTAAGCACATAGAAGTGGCTTCTAGAAATGCACACTTAGTTTGGGCCAGTGGGGAATGGGCCTAGGAAGGTACTGGTTAAGCCTTTCTTGTTCTAGGTATTGTACAGACAGCTCTTAATTAGAATTAGACAAACTAATTATCCCCAAGGAGACCTAGAAAGTGTAAGTATCCTTTCCCATTTCCACTACATTTCATTCTGAGCACCATCGCTTTTCTTTCAGGAAAAAAAAAAAAAAATTGAAAACTTGGTTTCAAACACAATGGGAAATGCTGATTCCTCTGACCCTGCAAGCTAAGAATAGTGTTCCATTTGTCCTTGGCATCAGAAGATTTGGTCCCTGTTACTCACTACCTTTTATGGGGTATTTCCCACCTGTTATCATGCATAAAGGACAACAGTTTGAGTAAAGTTACTTGGCACACTTTCACCATTGGTGTTCTTTTTAGGTCACAGTGGAGCCACCTGTTTGATTTAGTTAGGCCACCTGAGTCTGAAATGCTACCATTTGAAAACAAACACCAGGCATAGAGTATTACTACACTTTTCAAACCCAGAATTCACCCACCAGCACTTTGAATCTCTGCTCTTCAGACTTATGCAGATGAGCTCAAGGTAACAAAGCTTGGTCTGAGAAAATATATATTATCTGACCCAAATTAACATTCTGTAGTATATCGTATAGTTGGGGAAGTATTTTGCCCTAAGAGGCACACTGAGTGGCTTTTAGAGCTTCTCAGCTTGTATGAGGAGACAAGAAATAAGTACCACATTGGACAGACTGTGGGTCCCTTCGGTCATGGAAGCAGCTAAATAGGTTCAGGAATAGGTGAAGCCCGAGGACAGTTGTCTTGGGTTGTATCAGTTTTACCAGCTTCATCAGCTTACTCCAGCATTGTCTAAAATAGCGTCAGCTTCTATGAGTGGTAGAATGTGAAAAACCTTGAAAGTATACGTTTATTGGCATGTTGTAGGTGCTTAGAGACCTAAAGATGGACAGACAAGCTTGGCATCTTCAGACTGTTTATAGACTACTTGGAGAGACAAATGTATCCCAACTAATTAAAATGTAGTTTGATATGCTTCTGTTTTTTTAGAAAATCGCAGTGAATGAATTACTCCTTTTGTTAATTACCCAAATAATTTTTCAATACTTATGAGATACCAGCTACCATCCCAAGAATAGGGTGAAGTTCTCTATTTTAAAGTGTCGTGCTTTAAGATTTAAGTGAGTGCACAAAAAATATTTTAAAGATATATTTTCCGGGGGTGCCTGAGTGGCTCAGTCAATTGAGCATCTGACTCTTGATTTCAGCTCAGGTCGTGATCTCCAGTTGGTGAGACTGAGTCCTGAGGCAGGCTCTGCCCTGGGCATGGAGCCAGCTTAGTTAGGATTCTCTCTCTCCTCTCCCTCTGCCCCTCCCCCCACCCCTCCCTCCACCTCCCCCACTTGCACGTTCTCTTCCTCTCTCTAAAAAGAAAAAAAGGGATAACAGTAATTTTTTAGTTATCAATAAATTGATAAAGGAATCAAATTGAGACCTGAGATGGAGAAGGGCGGGTACAGTTTAGAGAGAGGAATTATTTGAAAATGGTAACTCTGAACTGAATCCTGACAGCTTAAAAAGGATTCAGTCCCATGCAAATTTGGAGGAAGAGTATTCCAAGCAAAGAGAAAAACAAACAAACAAACAAACAAAAAAGCAATCTGAAAAATAAAAATAAAAAATAATAATAATTTAAAAAATAACACACAATTCAAAAATCAAAACTCAGAAATGGAAATGGAAGGTTGGTGTGATCAATGATGAAAGGCATCAGTTCATAAAGAGCCTTGGGAGCCAAGCTAAAGCAATTCATAGCCTAAGAATTATAGGAAATTACTGCAGTGCATTAATAGAAAACCTCATTGTAGGGATGGCATTTTTAGCTGATAGATGACATACAAGAAATTCGCTGGCTTGAAAAGAACAGAATACGTAGGTGATGGATCACTAAATTCTACACCTGAAATCAATTTTACCATTTATGTTAACTAACTAGAATTTAAATTAAAAAAAAAAAACCTCTCACGCTAAACCTGTACCAGGCATATTAATGGGGCAATTCATGTATAAAGATAGTTTTAAAACATGAGTTTCTTGTGAAAGAAGTGTTTTTTAACTAAAAGCAGGATTTTCCAATGAGTCTTTTTTTCAGTCACGTTGCATACAAACTGAAGATTGCCTCTTGTATTGAATTGTATAATGAAAAATCAGTCAATTTAATGGTTGACAAACATTCAAATAAAGATACTGCTGGTATTTTGGAAGGAAGGAAGGAGAAAAGGGGGGGAAGCAGAAGAAAAAATCCAGAAACATTGTGAAAAATGATATCTTAGAGAAGGTTGTTTCCGAAGTCTCAAATTGAGTATGCAGAAAAACTAAGATCAGCACTCAGAGAAGGCCAGTATCACATACTTTTCAGCACACTGTTGCTAAAGAAAAAGGTCTCCAACAAATGGAAAACAAGGCTTCAGGATTTTCTTACAGTCACTTCTTTTCGTAGATATCAATATTTGAATACTAAAGAAGTTCACATAAAAAAAATGGATTTCTAGAAATTCTGGAAAAGTGAAAGGACCAGCTGACATGGTGCCCATGCTCCTTAGTAACAACAATGATTAACTTCTGACTTCTTTGGATGAGTTATTCCCACAGGGCCCCGCGACTCGTTCTCATTAGCTCCTGGCTCCTGATGGCATATGAGCTCTGCATCTCACTTTAAGTCACAACAATTTCAAGCACCTCATCTAGTACTCTTGGTTTTGGAAAATTCACAATAAAGAAGCAGCCCGTTCCATCAATAGAGAACAATTTTGGGGGGATTTTTTTTTTTTTTAGATTTTATTATTATTTGAGAGGAAGGCAGGGGACACCCGATCTAGTAACAGTAGTAGAAAGGGTCAGTCATATTGTTTGAGTTTTAACCCAGGCAGAAGATATTTTATAGCAATTAAGAGAGATAATTTAGAAGATGGGCTCTGTCACAAAATTCCAAAACAATCTCTGTTTTTTCATTGGAATAATGAAGACAACATCTATAAAGCAAGTTCTTTTAAGAATTGAATGAGATAATTCATATAAAGTTCTTGGCACAGAGTCTGGTCCTGGGTATTTACTAAATATTTGTTATTCTTAATACAGGGCATACACGTTGGAAGTCAAATATTTTGAAAAGACCAGTGAATCAGTATACTGGTGTGACAGAGATGGTATGTGAACAAACGAATTTATGTCCTTGGCCAATCTGTTTTCTCTCCTGTGGGAAATTATGGGGGTGCACATAGCCTGGGCTCACAATTTCAAGGTTTCTGAGTCTTTTCACAAAAGGTCTAGAAAGCAGCCTTAAGTATGTTATGGTGTAAGATGTCACAGGCCGTCTGTATCTGATTGGGCCACAGAAAATAAATGGCCACATATACTCATAATATATGTACACATAAACGTGACCAGTTATATCTGTATATAACTGTATATAATGTGAAATTAACAAATACATGAAAGAGTCATGGTTCTAATCCCAAATACTCCCACAGGTATAATAACAATAGGTGACATTAATGGCACATTTTAGTGTGGGTATCAGATATATGCATCATCTCAATAAATAATGATAAAATTAAATATATCTGAATTTCAGTTTGTACCAAACTGATGAACACTATGTGCTGAGTGCAGAAATTGACACCCAAAGCAGAGAAGTTACCCAAGATTCTATCTCAAGCATCTGCTACCCTGCAGGACTCTGTGTTCTGAAACTAATGCCTCTACGTGGGCGAAGATTGGGTGAAATAACCAATTAACAAGTCAACCGAGAAACAGCAAAGGGCCTTCAGTTAGTGATTACCTAGTGCCTGAGCTTTTGCCTCTTTCTTAATATTGTGAGCTATTTAATGAGACTTGGTAACTGGATAGCAAGCCTCCCTCTGACTCTGATTTAAGAGATGTTATGTCTTCTATGCAATATGAATTATACTTCAAAAACCAGACCAAATATTCTGCTTTTCTGCTGAATTCAGTTCAACCTATTTGCATCTATGTCTGAATATTCTAGTGAATGCTATGTAGCTGCTGTCTTCCATCTTGTACTGTGCTCAATCTTTACACATGTGAGGTTCAAAGAACAAAACCTGCTATTCCCCCGAAGGAAGAATTGAAACATAGTGGCTAAAGTATTCCTCAGAAGAGAGCTAATAAGGATCTCAAAGCTTCCGTCCCTTTAGCTGCATGACAGATGGCTTCTTGGGTCTGAATCAGGTAACTGGACATGGGATGCTAGAAGGCAGCTCACAATCAGAAACCGAGATGACTAAACTTCAGGAATGAATTTTCTCCTTCCAAACCACAACAAAATATTTTGCAAAATTAGACTCTGTCAATAGGATATTATTATCATGAGTTTTGAAATAAGAGGAAAGGGAGATAGGAAAAGAGACAGATGGAGAGACAAAGAGACAAGGAGATTAACTTGCATAAGATTACACAACTAAAATGAGGAGTGACAGACACCTTAGGTCATCTGACCCTAATGTTCTTGTTATTTCCACCCAAACACGAAGAACACTACAAAAGTAGCCTTGATGTAGAATCCCACTCCAAGATATGTGGGACACCCCTTCGCCTTCACCGGTAAATGGTCATGCCCTCATTTCGTGAGCCTACTCCAAGACAAAATTTTGACATGACTCCCAACTGTAAAGGAAGATGACAATAGTAGACAATTCTAAAGGTGGGAGGATTCCCATCATTAAAGAAGAAATTAAGTGTTCCATTTAAGAAAATTAGAGGACTAAAAGCAATTATCCAAAACACCCTTTGGCATGGCTTGGAGAACAGTGACATAGAGAAAGCACTGCCTTACTCAGCGCAACCAACAATAGCTTCTACTAACGAGTGAGAGGGTCTCCAAGACCTTGGAGCAGAGGTTTCATGAGACTTCATCTTCTTGCTGCAGTATCTGCACATGATATTTGTTTTTTACATATGCTATTCTGAAGTGTGGTAACACTGGAGCTAGGAGAAAAGCATGGGTAGACCAGCCGATGGCACTAAGTATGTACAAAGCAATTGTTTAGGTAAAAATGCAAATGCAGCTCTTTGGGAATTCACTGAATTGAGGTCTCTAATGAGTATCTGGATATGAAAAAGACTTATATCAGATTTACCCATTTTGATCAATACATCGTAGAGCAAGTGTACAAAATATTAATTGAAGAGTCCTGGTAGTGTTATATGGGTTTTCACTGCATAATTCCTTCAACTTGTCTGTGTTTTGGAACTTGCCATAATGAAATTTTAGTTAAGTTTATCTGGTCTTCAAATATGTATATTAATAATATGGGGTATATTATATGGAGATAGATATCTATCTATATATCTATATCTACATATCTATATCTATATCTATATGTATATCTATATTTCCATATAATCAGGGCTTCTGATTCACTGAGCCTGTTCTGACATTCAACTGAATCTCAGTACAGAGAATAATTGTGGAGAGGGAAACAAACTTGCCTTTTTACTATAGAAAAAATTAAAACTTGTCCTTTTTGATGCCCTAACATTACTGGCTTGGTTAAAAGAAATCACTTATCATTTTCAAAATTGCCCCTGTAAAGAAGCTGAAATGAAAATCAAACGCAATCCAGAACCACTAAATCTGAAGACTTTTTAGAATGAGAAGGAATTGTAAGACTCACCTATCTCACCTCCCTTCCCAAAGCTGAAATTTTCTTTAGAATTCAAAAATATTTATCCTGTACTTCCTTATATTGGGATGAGTTCTGCCATCTGGAACTACACAGATCACATAGTACCTTCCTCCTCCATGCTAATGCCCTTCACATGATGAATCCAATGGCAACATCACTCCTAAGTCTGTCTTTACTCAAGCTTACATTTTCTGCTACAATCAACCAACCTTCTGCTATGTGTTTTTTAGATCCCATTTTATCAAGGCCATTCTGCTTTAGCCAGGCCTCAATTAATTCAAATTTCTCTTATATAGGGCAGCCAACCTTGAACATAGAATTTCACTGTTTCATAATATTGATTTTATGACTAACTAAAAATCTCAAGGTGATTTTCGCATGAGCTTCTGTTTGGCATAATAGCTTAAGGCAAGGTCAATGGTGTAATGTTATTCTCAAACAGAAGATGTCTTGGTTTTTGTTTCCTCATAAAAATACATTATACATCATCATTCCCACTGGAAACGTTCATCACTTCTTAATGACTAATACCTGATGCATTTTTACTGGCTTTTACAATATAATTTGAGGTAAATAATTGGCACATAATTTATCAGTGGGAAAATGTCATGGGAATGTCTGTTGTGGACATACAAACTTACAAGGTCAGTAACAGTACTAACTGAAGATCAGTCATCTCTTAACAATATAAAAAAAAAAAATTGAGCACTAAATTTACCACTCTCCCAAATGGATTTCACCATTTTTATTCCTTTCTGTGAGATAGGTTTCTGATAGAAGCATATTACATTTTGGATATTTATGGGAGTTGGGGTGTAAAGCTAATTTTAAAAATGGCAATCCACTCAAGAAGAAACACCTTCCAGTTTGTGAGAGTTACTCTATAATTTTTTTATACAAAGTGACAGTGTTTAGCAACTAGGGTGGAGGATTTTTCAGATATATAACATGATGGTGATCAGGATGGTTTACTCAGAAAGCATCTACTGAAGAGTTACCCTTACCTCCATTCAACAAAGATTTCGGAAACAGTGTACTCTAACATGAAGGCTTTCATTTTCCTCCCCCTCATGTTCGTGACCATGTTCTCAGGTAAGAAAAGTTACATTAGAAGACTTTCCTTCAACTCTCAAAGAATTAGAAACGTTGAGTGACTTAGCAATACTTTGTCAGAAAATGTTAAAGTGACAAATATCCATTAGACCTAGAAAAGGAAGAGGGTCATTAACAGCATAAATATAGACCAAAGGCATAAAAGTAAGGACAAGGTAAGACAACAGGGAAGACAACAGGGAATAATGGTTTTGTGCTGCTAAAGAGAAGCAGAGGCAGGGGAATGGGAAATACGATACATTACACTAGAAAGAAAATGAAATCTAAAGGGGTTATGAGAGTTTGTGAATACTCTCAAGCTCACATTCCCTAAAAATTACAGTTTTGTGTGATGATCTAGGGCTATGTCGTCACAGAGAAATGGGTTCTAACCCTGGCTTTTCAATTTCCTATTTATGTCTTTTGGGGCAACTCAACATAATTTTTTAATCTCTGTTTTCTCATTTATAAAATGAAAGTAAATAACCATTCCTAGATGCCGTCATAAGGATACATTTGCACTGATATTAGCTACCATCACTTGAGCTCTCTGGTGCCTGTCATTGAGCTCCATTCCTTACTTCAATCCAGTTACATGGTCTGTTTTCAAAGATGCAATTTCCAGCTAGGGTTGTAAATTTCTCGAGATAATAAATGACACAGACATTCTATATTTTTATAATATATGTGTCAGAGAAATGAGGTATATTATACACGCATTTATTAGGATTATATACGTTTTGGAGGAAAAATGCACATCAATAAAATCCCTTCTAGAACATACATGTTCCTTAACGGCAGGTACCAAATCTCTTTTGAACTTCAGTGCCTTGCCTGGTGACATTTCATAGGTACTAAGTAGGCATTTGTTGATGGAAGAAAGTACACGAATACCAGATGCGGTGGTTCTGTGGATTTGGAAGGTGAAGAAAAGAGAGGGGTCAGGAATATGACTGTTACAATATAAAGCAATGCCTAGAGTATATTTAGTTTGTAAAATCAGAAGAGATAAATACAAAACAATAAGTGAGGATAATTATTTTGTGAAAGTTTAACTTAAAAAAAAAAAACATGGTTAAGCCACATTCTGATATTTGAGTTCTGTTTTTTACCCAAAAATTCCACCCTCGGTTTTTACTTTACAAATTTAGCCATGTGAGCAAGGATATTTTAATTGGATTTTCATTAAATCATTGTTTGTACTAGGAAAAGAGAGAAATACCATAGCTACTCATTGCCAGAAGACCGTTTAAATAAATTATGGTAAATTGAACAAATGAAATAATATGGAGCCCTTAGGGAAAATAATAAAACTGCTCTATACGTACTGATATAGAGAAACCTCACTGTACTGCCAAGGGAGACAATAAGGAGTAGAACAGTGTACAATGTGCTAGTAAGTGTGTGGAAAAATATATCCCCAATATGTTTGTAAATATGTAAAACATCTCTGGAATAATGCCAAAGAACCTAGTAAATGTAATTTTGTCCAAGGTGCTTTGGGAGAGGAAAGGAAGGGAAAGTTATTTTTAACTATTTACCTTTTTATATCTTGGAAATTAAACATATTTGCTTGTATGGCCTTTTAAAAAACCAAACATAAGTAACAAAGAAAATAGGTTAGCTGATGTAGTTTTTACCATTTCATCCACTTCTTTATCCTAGTTGATTTCTTCTCAAAATTAGTGCCTGTTAAGGAACACTGTTTGGTTCTTACAATTCATGCCTATACTCATCTCACTGCTGAAAATAATTATTTTCCTATCTGTTTTTCTGGCTATAGCCTATCCTTCTTTTTTATTATTATTATGTTATGTTAGTCCCCATACAGTACATCATAGCCTATCCTTCTCATGTGTCACCTCCTTCAGGAAGGAGAGATGATGCCCTACTATCACCAATCTTTACTCTGGGTCTATTGTCTAATTTATTTCTCACCTTAGAGCATTGATCATACTACTATAAATGTCTGTCTGTTTGTTTGTACCCACTGTTAGACTTTCCAGCTTCTTTGAGGCAGAATAACAATGTCTTGTTTGGGTGCCTGGGTGGCTCAGTGGGTTAAAGCCTCTGCCTTCAACTCAGGTCATGATCCCAGAGTCCTGGGATCGAGCCCCACATTGGGGGGGGGGGGGTGTCTCTGCTCAGCAGGGAGCCTGCTTCCCTCTCTCTCTCTCTTTCTCTGCCTGCCTCTCTGCCTACTTGTGATATCTCTCTGTCAAATAAATAACTAAAATCTTTAAAAACAACAACAACAACAATGTCTTATTCATGGCTGTGTGTCTAGATCTTACTATAGTTCCAGCATAGTAATGGACTCTTCAAATATACTTTTTGGTAGATTGAAAGAATGGCTATATCATACCCACATACTCCAGCCCACACTATACCACCAGTTAGTAAGCCATGTTCCTGAGTGCCAAGCTCCTGACCTGGGTAAGAGCTTAACCACCAACAATATGGTATACCATTGCATGCTCAATGGATGATAATCAACAAGGCATTTGATTTTAGTCAAGTTTACCTGAAGGTACAAGTGTGTACGCTTGTGGAAATATACATTGAAAAAATTACCAAGGAAGCCTGTGAAGAAAAACAACCAAGCCTGAAGACAGCTTTTGAGGAAACCCCAGTTGAAAAAGAAAGGGGGAACAGAGAGCCATTAAACAGAAAAGGTGAGGAAGCCAAAAAGAAACACTTTTGTACCAAACCAAGGACAAGAAACATAAGACCCAACAGAATTCCATTGCACTCAACAACTAGAAAGCCATTCCACTCATTTATGGATTGCTTATGGATCGTTGTCTAATCCCTGCTTATTTTGGAATAGAATTTGAATAAATTTTATATATATATAAATTTAGTATATATTTAATATACATATTATATAATGTAATATATAATATATGTTATATATTATATGTCACATATTTTATATTTTAATATATGACATAATATATATCATATATTGTATCATATATTATAATATATTACATTATATAATATGTATATTAAATATATATACTATATTTATATATAATTTATTCAAGTTCTATTCCAAACATATATCTATTTATCAAATATACATATATATTTTTATCTTACATATATATATGATGTGTATATGTGTGTGTATATATATGTATAAGATATATATATGTATATAGTGATGGATAAACTTCCAAAATCAATTTGAGAGATGGAGTAGAAGAGCTAAGATACGTAGGTATTAAGAAACAGTCACAAAAATAAAAAAGAAATAGTCACGTAATATCTACCACCTCCTCCAGTAGTTTGAGCACAAAAGAAAGAAACAAGTAACCACCAGGGAGTAGGGCTGATTGATTGATGCTATGGCCCTTGTGGGAAATAGTGGACATAAAGCTGATGTTCTGAAAAAGAAGGGAATCACTGCCTTCAGAACAGAGGCAAGAGGGGAAGAAAACAGCTACAGAAAGCATATATGGAGATGGAGAAAAGAATATGTAAAGAGGGCTCATGCCGGCCTGGCAGGACTTATGTCTGGAAAATTGATGATAGTGTGTTCTGTAGCATGAGGCTAGGAATAAAGGAAAGGGTTCTGTGATGGAGAGAAAGTTGATAATGGTCATAACTCAGAGTCTGTTTGATTAATCAGGAAATCATTAAAAGGAATTTGTAGTATGAAACATGGATAATTCAGCTCAAGTAATTCAGACTGATTTAAAATGGGACAGACTGGTTTGGACCCATGATTTTTTTGGACCCATGATACAGTTAAGAAAAAAAATGGAGGAATCAAAACATTAAGGTTATGAGAAGTTATGCAAAGCTTCTGTCTTGAGGTTTGGTTAAAAACAATCAAAGAGGCGTGAAATACGTACTACCTCTGGGATGAATGCTGTTGATTTTGAATTGTTGAAGTTAAATAACATTATTTTACTTTTGTGCTTATGGTATCATTCCAGTGTCTTCAACCCAGATTTTGAAAACAAATGTTTTTAAGCCACAGGAGGGTCCAGAACCTGCATTTATTCTTGAAAGAAAAAATGAAGCTAACCATCGAGGAGAACAACAGGAATCTAATCAGCAAGGAGGTAGCAACACACAAGGAAAGCAAGCAACATTTAGCCTGCAAGGACAAACAGGGTATTCTAACCAGCCAGGGAAACCAGGGAATTTTAATAAGCAAGAAAGGCCAGGAATTCTCAATCAGCCTGGGAGTCTGCAAGGGAATTCAGGAGGCTCTAATCCAAAAGAGAATGCTGAAGCTTCTAATGAACAAGGAAAACCAGGATCTTCTAGCCAGCAAGGGCATCCAGGGTCATCCAACCAGCAAGGGCGTCCAGGGTCATCCGGCCAGCAAGGGTATCCAGGGTCATCTGGCCAGCAAGGGAAGCCAGGATCATCCAGCCAGCAGGGGGGTACAGGGTCATCTAGCCAGCAAGGGGGTTCAATGTCATCTGACCCACAAAGAAGACCAGGATGGTCTAGCCAACAAGGGAAACCAAGGTCTTTTTACAATCAAGAAGAAAGAAAAAATGTAGGCAACC
Source organism: Lontra canadensis (assembly GCF_010015895.1). NCBI lineage: Eukaryota > Metazoa > Chordata > Mammalia > Carnivora > Mustelidae > Lontra > Lontra canadensis. Next base: position 52,838,965 of record NW_022630998.1, on the reverse strand, counting down.
CTTTGAATGCCAGTATAATGGAGATTGAGGTTAGTGTTCATCTCTTTGTTTTTTCCCTCTCCTAACTTACCTCAGCCAGGGCGCCTGGGTTGCTCAGTTGGTTAAGCGACTGCCTTCGGCTCAGTTCATGATCCTGGAATCCCAGGATGGAGTCCCACATCAGGCTCCCTGCCTAGCAAAAAAAAAAAAAAAAACCAAAGAAACAAACAAACAAAAACTTACCTCAGCCATTCTATTTTCCAAGACTTGAAATAGTTAACAAAATATACTGTACTAATGAGAGATACTTTGTGGTGATAGTGATTCAACAAAATGAGGAAGAATCTGGAGGTGGCCATTTCCATATACATCTATGATCATTGATGAGTCATCCTTCTCCATTCCATTTCTCATTCCCTTCTACTTCCACACCAGGCTTTCTACCTATGCTGGACAAGGTCAGGCCTCCGTGAACTGAGTTCCTATCCCCACCAGATTTAACGTTCATGCCTTTCTCCGTCCCATCCATAATCTACAAGACATTCAAGGTTCATTTCTAAATCACAAATCTCATCTGTCCTATCACTGCCCAGCTAGAGATTCTTCGGTGGCACCATACTGCCTAGAAGATAAGACCCAAACTCCTGAGCATGGCATTTAGGATTTTTTAATGATTGGAACCCATGTCATAATTGGTTATGATTGGACATTTCATGTCACTCTTGGTCATACATCATCCACATTTTACAGAACCCTTTGATGTTCTACAGTTGTATTCCAAATATCGATGATATCCTTTCTCATAGAATGTACCATATTGCTTTGTAATTGATTGTCTGTATGTTCAGTTGGAACGTGAACCCCTCTAAAGAAAGTACCATTTCTTTTTAAATCTGTGTCCCTAAATTCTAAAACAAGACAGGCATACAATATGTTCTCTTGGACTGCTTGTCAGACGAGTGAATGATGATGTTTGTGAGACATCATTGCAAACAGCTGTACATCCATGACTCCTGTGTTGCCTCTGAATCCTGCTGTGCTTCTGGTTTACTTGCCAGTTTCTCTCTCTCCCAACTGCCAGCCTCCTATTTCCATTCAGCAATGATCCTGGGCACTCCACTTACTCCATCCAAAACAGTTTGGTAGAGCACGCCCTCAATCTCATGATCTTAATGGGAATTTCATTTTTTACCTCAGATTTGTCATTCCTCACTCGGCACCCTTTCTAATGAAAATTGCCTGTCCCTCTCGGTCCTTATGTCTAGGCCGGAATGAAGTAGTGATCTTCCAGGGACGCTCCCACCATCCGGATCTTACTCTCACCACCAGCATGTTTCTGAGCGTTTACAGTGTCACTTAAGCTTTCCCAATGTCACATTCTTTTTGGAAACAGGTGTGCTAACCCTGTCCATCTCAGAGCATGTGTGAAAGAGAGAGATGGATTGAAATGAAAATGGAGGTTGAGTCAGAAAAGACTAAGCTAGAGGTTCACCTTCCTTGGTCCTAAGAAGACGAAGCCTCCTGCTGAAGATCCTCACAATTTCATTTAGTGTCTCTGTTCTCATCTGCTGTCAGAGCTCCTTACTGTTCACAGGCTTCTGTCATTCTGTAACTCCCTTCTAAGCTAGTGCCTCAGGTAGTACTTAACTCTGCAAATCCTACCTCCTGCCTCATTTTCTTTCATGCCATAAGATGAAAGAAAGTTTCTGTAAGTGAAGACCACATGTGGAATGCCTATGTGTCCGTCAGTTAAGTGTCTGACTCTATTTCAGTTCAGTCCATGATCACAGGGTCTGTGAGATGGAGCCCTGCTCACGGGGAAGTGTGCTTGAGATTCTCTCCCTCTGCCCCTCCCCACACTCTCGTGCACGCTCTTTCTCTCTTTCAAATAAATAAATAAATCTCTAAAAAATATATACAACCACATATGTTATTTGCCAGTATGACTTTTCCATAATTATTGTTTTCTCAGGCAAGGGAAGACTTGCCTACAAGGAATTAAAGTGGGGCAGTCTGATGTGTAATAAGAGGAGGGGCTCTGGAGCTGCATTAATTCAGGGTCTGCTCCCCAACTTGGGTATTTAATCCATATCTGGTCTGGGGCTTGTCAATTAAATATACTGTATGCCTGTGATTATGCAACAGAGAAAATCTACTCTTTTTTCAGTTTTGTTGTGTAATTTAAATTAAAATAAAAGGATTAACAAAATTATTGCTTTAGAGCAATACTTAATCAATAATTAATTAGCAAGAACTCCTGGTTTAACTACAATATCAGAATTAAATCGAGTTCCCTTTATTTGTCTATTGGTCTTTCACGTTACTGCAGACTGGAAAAACCAGCAGCAAGAACCCAGCTGGAAATACAAAATGTCCATCTGTCTACAAGCCAGTCTGTGGTTCTGATGGAAAAACCTATGGGAACCGCTGTGTATTCAATGAAGCCAAAAGGTAAGATGACTCTTTGTGTCTTTCTATCGGGAAGTATTATTGTGATCAAAAGGGGGTAAAAGAACATTTTTCTCTGTGTCTCTGTAGTTTTCTCTCAATAGTGCCTTGGGTGTTTTGTCCAAGGAAAAATGAAAGGTACTGAACCCTGAAACAGTAAATTCAGGCATTTTCTGAGAGAATGTGCTACATTCAGCTTTTGAAGTAGGAATAAATTGATTATTGAGTCATTCATTTACCAAATATTTATTAAACTTCCACTATATACCAGGCATTGCTTGTGTGGAGGGAAGGTGGTGAGCAAAACACACAGAATTACTTCCTGCTTCCATGGAGCTTTTCTTGTAGTTGAAGACAGCAAACACAATGTATCAGAGGATAAACAGGACTGTGAATCTCATGGATTACTTAATCTTGACTATTAAAACGTATTTTTAATTTAAATAACAGTATTAGAGAATGGATTCGGTGATCCAGGCAAACATTTAAGGGTGGCACGCTTGTCCATCCACACAAAACATGATGATTATAAGGCTGCTTAAAATGAGAACACGTGGCTAAGAAAGAGTTACATGACTCAGTTTTCAAAATCAATGAAGGTTCAGCCATAAAGATAGTAATGAGGTAAAAATTATACCTCTCTTGTTTTTGATAGTTGATGTATTAAAGGCTCAATAAATCATTCCTGCAGAAATAAATAAATGTTAAAGGTAAGCATGCCCTAGAGCTATAAAAGTTAGAGCAGGAAGAAACACGAGACCCTTGTTTTCTCATTTTATACTTAAGTCACATGGCCCAGGGTCAAGGAAGGACTGGCACATAGTCACATTTTCTCAGAGCACTCAGTGTGAAACAGGTGAGCCAAAGCTTAGACCTGCTCTTTCCCATGTGATTTTTAAATAATCTCATTTGCTCTCTGTGTTGGTGTCACAACTTCTTGATCCTTAATTTCTTTCATTAACTTGATTGCAGGATGAGTAATGGAAAACTGAATCTGAATCATGAAGGGAAATGCTAAGCATTGACAGCAACCAAATTACCTGGAACCTCAAAATTTATTTTCATTTCTTTTAAGAAATGGATCTCCTCAGGCGTTCCACTGAAGTCAGCAAGAGTCTTACTCATATGATGGATCTTACATTATTTTCAAATTTGTTCCACTACAAATAAAGTCAGTTCCAGAGTTGCTACTGATTTCTGGGATTATTTGCTTTCTAGACTTTCCCCAAACTTGCAGGTATAAAACACAATTGATTTTTTTGCCTAACATGAGGGCTAGAGTGAGAAAAATAGGTGAAAAGTTTTTTAAAAATAATAATTAGTTTTACTTTAAGTTCAGTGTTTATGAACACTTCAAAAAATTAAAGGCATTGATTTTCAAGGGATAGAGATAGAAATTTTAGCTAAAGAGTCCCCTTAGATAAGAAATTGTCCAGGGCTGGGACACCTGGGTGGCTCAGTGGGTTAAAGCCTCTGCCTTCGGCTCAGGTCATGATCTCAGGATTCTGGGATCGAGCCCCGCATAGGGCTCTCTGCTCGGCGGGGAGCCTGCTTCCTCTTCTCTCTCTCTCTACCTACCTCTCTCTCTCTCTGCCTACTTGTGATCTCTGTCTGTCAAATAAATAAATAAAATCTTTAAAAAAAAAAAAAAAGAAAGAAATTGTCCAGGCTTAGGTAAATATATTTAGCTGCCTAGATTATATCCCCCTGACTTATTTATAAATGGTACCATCTTCCCTATGACATCGCTACTCCCTGATTAAGTCTCTTGAGGATAGCTAGAAAAAATCCCAAAGACTGAAAGAGACTTCAGTGTGATCCATTGTTCTACATTATCCCTATCACTGTTGTCCTGAAGAGTCCCAATCCCTAGACTGCTACCTGAAGATTACCTTGTACAGTATCAACTCTACCACTTCCAACCACCTGAATCTTTCTATTTCTCAGGGCTATTTGATAAGAGCTATCTGGGAGCAAATGACAGTCCAGGCTGGGTAGGGTAAAGAGGCAACCTCTTATACAAGGCCTACAGTCTTGCCACAGCTGATGAGAAATGAATGAACCAGCTCCATAAAAGTTTACTTCCTAGTAAAAGGACATAGGAAGATACATTCAGAAAGACACAGGAATAGGGAAGAGAAAGAGAGTAGGAAAAATCCTTCTTTACCATATACAGAAGAAAGGGGACAAAAATTTTCAGGCAAGTAAATAATATGAAAAAAGCCCTTGACCCATAAGGGGCATGGGTTCTGTGATATGGTACATCTTTTCTGGGATCTGACAGTAATTACAGAAGCACCAAAAAATTCAGGCCAGAGCCAGTTGTATGACCAATTTTCATGATATTTAAAAGACTTTTATTTCCTTCTAGAGGCCATGGAAAAAATTAGATCATTCTGAGCAGGAGTGAAATAAATAAATCCCCATTAATAAATGTGCTTAAATTAATACTTACATAATGCTAGAAGCATCATACAGTGTTTTGCAAAAGAATAAACTAATTTATATAAAATGACATTAAAATAAGCTCCTCAGATATTAAGTAAATAAAACTCATGGCAGAGCAGTTTATAAAATTTTTTTATTAAATACAAAAGCTCTGGTTTGGAATGGTGGGAAATGGTTGGAATGAAGTCCCAGAGGTAATTCTACATCCCTTGTTCTGTTACCCACCCCCACTGGAGCTGCACATTTATCTTGGTTACTTGTAAACACCCCCCCTCAAAATACCAATGCCCAGGGTCTAATGTAGAACAATCGAATCACCATCTCAGGGAATGAACCCAGATGTCATTATAAAGCTCCTCAGTGATTCTCATATCTAGCAATTATTTAAAATACTGAGGTTCTGGTCGTATTTAGCGATTACAGATTCCAAAAGTCTTGGTTTCTTATCCTAGTTTCTTGGAGCCTGTAAAACTCCCTTGCTTGAACAGATTGTACATAACTATAACTAACTACACATCATTTTCTCCCCTCCCCATTCATGTGTGCCTATTGGATCAAAAACATTCCCCTACTCTATGCTGCTTGAATAGCTTTGATGACATCTGTAGAAGGCAAGTTCTCAAAATCTGGGCAGGACAAAAGGAACTCCAGTGCCTTATCGTTAACATTTCTCTTACATCTAGTTTCTTTAGAGATACAAAGATCTTTAGAGGAGATTTCTCAGCATAGTGAAGCTAGCTGAGGTGGCAAGAGCGAACAAGACGGTCACAGCTGTCCTTTGCCCTTACTCTTTTTTTTTAAGATTTTATTTATTTATTTGACAGAGATCACAAGTAGGCAGAGAGGCAGGCAGAGAGAGAGAGGAGGAGGAAGCAGGCTCCCTGCTGAGCAGAGAGCCCAATGCGGGGCTTGATCCCAGGACCCTCGAATCATGACCTGAGCTGAAGGCAGAGGCTTTAACCCACTGAGCCACTCAGGCGCCCCTGCCCTTACTTCTTGAAGGGACAATCTGTGTTAGGTTTTGGTGGCTTTCGTGTATAAGATGGCTTTCCTTATCAACAATAGAAAAATTATGGAAAGAGCCCAAATGTCCATCAACAGATGAATGGAGAAAGAAGTTGGGGTGTATGTCTACAACGGAATATTACTCAGCCATCAAAAAGAGTGAAATCTTGCCATTTGCAACAACGTGGATGGATCTACAGTGTATTGAGCTAAGCAAAATCAGTCAGTCAGAAAAAAGACAAATACCGTATGATTTCATTCATATGTGAAATTTAAGAAACAAACACATGAACATAGGGGGAAAAAAGAGAGAGGGAGGCAAACCGTAAAAGAGACTCTTAACTAGAGTGAACAAACTGAGGGTTGCTGGAAGGGAAGTGGGTGAGGGATGGGTTAAATGGATGAGGGGGTTAAGGAGGGCACTTGTGATGAGCACTGGGTGTTATATCAGCAAATTCTGCTCTTTGGTTATTGCCTGAGACATCTTCCCTCCCCCCACCCGCACCCCACCACTTTAGGAGAGAGAGAGAGAGAGAGAAAGAGCAAATGAGCGCAAGGAGGGGCAGAGGGAGAAAGGGAGAGGATCCCAAGCAAGCTCCAAGCTCAGAGCAGAGCCCAATGTGGGGCTTGATCTCACAACCCTGATATCATGACCTGAGCCAAAATCAAGAGCTAGACACTTAACCAAGTGAGCCTCCCAGGTATCCTCTGAGACATCTTTCAAAAGTATGGCATATGGCATCAAATCCCTTTGGTTTCTTCTGAAACAGGTGGTGAACTGGAAGAATTCAGTCTTTCATGAAATACTGGTAAATGTGGACTTCTCTTATTCTCTTTTCAACAGTATGAAGTTTAAAAAACCATACACACACATTATTCAATGACCCGGGAGAAGTTCATGTATCAGTCCAGCTGGTGTTTTACATGTTCAGGCAAAATTCGGGTAGCTTACTGTTATTGTCCGAAATGGCGGATTTCTTTGCCCACAATTGATGGGGCAGCGGCACTGGGGCACTTCTCATTTTTTAGAAGTAGCACTTTTCATTTTTTTCCTTCCTTCTCTCTTAATATCGCTATTATTTGAAAGATGCAGTCTTCTTATCTTTCCTTGGAGGCAAGTTGAATAATATCTTCATTTTTTTCTTCATGAAACTTTCAACTCACACATGTAAACATCCCTTGTGCCGAATAATTTAAAAAACAGAAAACAAAAATGCATGTGGCCAGCTGGGGTTCATAGGCTGCCTCTCCTGCTCGTAGTCTCTACTGGTGAGAACAAACAAGAGGAGAAGTCTAGGGTGGGAACTATGGAGGGCTTCTCAGTAATTTCAACTCAAGACTTCAGTTTTCTTTTTCCTCAAATGTCCTGCATCAGAAGAACAGATCTGCTACAGAAGCCTCTGATAGTGTCTGTCAATAATTCCAAGAGTTCCTCTAGGAATAATATTCACTGAACTAGAATAATGGAGCGCTTTCTGCACTCATCAGATTTTGTATTCTTCCATTAAATTGGAGTTGAACTGTGCTACCCTCCGAGTTTCCCACCTGAGTCCTAGCTGTTCCCACTGCTGGTCAAAGGCAAGTTACATTAGGGCAGCAAAGGTAAGCCCACCACTCAACTGTGAATGCAAACTGTGTTTCTATTTTATCCCTGACATCTAAGACACAGGAATTGTTATGCCCACATTTAAAATAAAGAAGTTATATATTAGAATATCGAACATTTTGTCAATGTGTCATTCAGTGGTAGATGAGACTCGAAATCAAGTCTTTCAATTGCCCAAACTCCAGATATCAGACTATGAAGGAGGTTAGTTAATTAGGGAGACAATGATTGATGATACCTTACCCTTCTTCAAAGCCTCTAATGTCACCCGCCTATTTAACTTAAGACATTGCCCCATGTGGTCTCAGTCTCATTTCTGTGAGTCTTCTTTAGTTTTTTCCAGGTTTATTGAGATGGAATTGACATATAACATTCTGTAAATTACAGCCATACAGCATGATGATTGGATGCACATATGTATCAAGGAAGGATTAACACCGTGAGTTGGTCTCTCTCATGCCTACTATCTTTTAGGCTAGGTTCCAAAGTTGGCTACACTGACACCCACCTGGGAGTTTTTCCAACATACCACTCCCCAGGCTTCGTGTACAAACAACTGATGCACAATCTTGGTAGTGAGAGCGGACACGGACCAGAGGTCTCCTGCTCATAGCAATTCCTGGCTGGGAATTTGCCCTCTAGTTTTTGTTTTGTTTTGTTTTTGTTTTTAAAGATATTTATTTATTTATTTGACAGACAGAGATCACAAGTAGGCAGAGAAGCAGGCAGAGAGAGAGGAGGAAACAGGCTCCCTGCTGAGCAGAGAGCCCGATGCGGGACTCGATCCCAGGACCCTGGGATCATGACCTGAGCCAAAGGCAGAGGCTTTAACCCACTGAGCCACCCAGGCGCCCCTGCCCTCCAGTTTTACAAGATGCTCCCAGTGGGAGAAACTGGCTCAGGGATGCCGGAGGGCTCTGTGTCATTTCTTACAACTACATTGAACCTATAATTATCTCAAAACAAAAAGTTGACATTGAAACTGTAAGGAGAGTTTCAATCTAAAAGAAATCTCCGATTGAGTCTCTGCTCCGGCGTTGTGAAGCCCAGGGTCTAGGCCTGTATCTAATTACACTTCAGCGAACTGCTCTTCTTGGCTGGTTTTGATTCTCTTGTCCTTTCCAACTCAATAGCTTGGAAAGCTTACATACATTTTCCCTATCTTAGGATCTATAGTTACCCTGATTACGCTCTCCCATCTCATTCTTCTGTACTCATCGGATCAAATTGTCCCCAGCCTCCCCCTGAGAGAAAAACTGGGACATCTTTTCTACACATAGCACATGATACCTCAGCTTCTTGTCTGCTGCCGATCATCTGTTTTGTGCCATCAGGTTCCCCACCAATAGGCCAGTAAAGGAGGCGCCTCTGCTGGGTGGGAGTGACCAAGAGAGACAGATGAGCAAAACAGACAGAGTCGGTCCCTAAAGCTGAAGGCCTCACTCTCTCCACTGCCATCTCTGTCTCAGGTCAGTGAGGAGGACTGTCACAAAGGTGGCCCTGGCACAGAGCATCACTGTGAGGACTGCTCAAGGTCACTCCTTCCAGAAATAACCATTTCTGTGTTCTGTGGCAAAACGGGGCCTCCAAAGGGCCTATTTCCTTCTGTGCAGCCAGGCTCCTTGTGAGCTGTGCCAAGCCTGGGAGAATGAGCAGCTCCTTCTTGAATGTGCTGAGAGGACTTATCTTGGGATTACTCTCACATCTCTAGGAGCCCTTTTGTTCATATATATGTCCTATTGAATCTGAGAGCTGAGGGAAGAAAAATAAGAATATGTGGTCTACTTTAATTAGTTATCTGTTAAGCACTCTAGGATTTTGGACTTTGCCAGTCAAAAACCCTCATCTGGAAACAGAAAATTTGTCCATGTGCCATGTGTTCTAAACACACCAAAATTTCTTTCCACAGACTTGATAAAATGTCTCTCCTCTCACCGTGGATCAAAGCTATTTTCATCATTGCCTTGGTGTTTCCTCTTTATTCTGGTGAGTAAGTTTTCCAGTTCAAGGTGAGATATTTCCTGTCCAAGGCGAAATATATCTTAGAACATGCAGGAAGCCACTGCAACAATCCAGGATGGAGGAGCTCCTTTGCAGCCTCTAAACTGGTAAAGTGATAAGAGGCATAGTATGGGTATCTTTGAGATTTATTTATTTGTTTTAATGAAGAGAGAACAAATGAGCATGCCTGAGCTGGGGGAGAGGGGCACGGGGCGGGGGGTGGAAGGGATCTTAAGCAGACTCCCAGCTGAATGGGGAGTCTGACACAGGGCTCAATCCCAGGACCCTAAGATCTGACCTGAGCTGAAATCAAGAGTCAGTTGCTTAACTGAATGAGCCACTCAGGTGCCCCACAAATGTCTTTTTAAAATTGCATCAGTGGATTGCTTTTTCTCATTTCCTTTTTTGGACAAGTGGAGACAGAGTAGTGGGTTAGAATGGGCAGCAGAACTTCGTTGTTTGTCCATCTGTGACTAAAGAACATTACTTAAATCTCCCGCCCTTTTTTTTTCTTCCTTTTTGGAGGTCAAATCCATTGTTGTTAAATACAAACCATGGGGAGGAATGATCTCTTCTGGGTCTGCTGTTGGTTAATATTCTGGCTTCTTGATCACCCAGTGAGGTCCCAAAAACAGGCCTCGAAGGAAAGACACGTTGACTCCTCTGGCAAAAGTTATCTTTCTTAGAGCTGAAGGGGGACCATGAACTGCAGAATAAGTCATCTGCATTGTATTGGATAGATCTTCCCATTTAGATTAGGGAACTGATTCTTTAAGTGCTAATTGATTTCTTCATATGTAAGCGACATGCTCGAAAGCATGGTCTTCTCAGTTTTAGATGTCTCATCTACAAAAAGAAGGAGAAAAAAAAGAGCCTATCTTCAAAGAAGGGCATTAGGGATGATTAAAAATTATACATCAAATTATATTTCACAGAGTGAGAATAATTGGGATTTCAAAATATTTCCAAATTTGATAGCATTCAGTGAATGTTTGGTTTTGTTAATGACACAAAGCCCCACCTCATTACTTGCCAAGTGTTGAGGAACAATTCCCATAGGTTTATTAAGAGATGGGTTCCATTTACCAAAAAGACCATTCTTCCTACTCCTCCCTATCCTACTCCTTCTCTTCATCTCTCATCTCCTCCCTCATCCCTCCCCCTCCTCCTCCTCCTCCTTCTTTCTTCCTTTCTCTCCTTCTTCTCCTCCTCCTCTTCCTCATCTTCACTTTTAATGATTACATCAATCTGTTGGTTGCAGAGACATCTTTCGGACCTCCGACTACAACCGAGCCTACGGTAAGTCAATAATGATGGAAGTTGGAAAAAATAAAATACTTGGCTTATTTTATTGTAAATTTTAACAGTGGAATTTATCAAACAAATGTACAACAGAGAAATCTTTCAAAAATTACAACAAAACAGTGGTATTCTTACACTAAAGTCAAGGAATAGAAACATAACAGCCTTAAAAAACCATTTGTCATTATCTAGACAACATAAAAATGTACATATCCCATTACACAAAAATGTAGTTAAAGGGCACAAATATGTCATTCAAACATCTGAGAGAGGTCATATGGTGTTTATAGTAGAAGTGTTCATTTTAGCCAAACAAAAGGAAAAGTGAACCAACAAAAATACACACTTCAAGGATGGATAGAATATGATAATTTCCATATATACACAGAGAGGTGAAAATTAAAGTACCTATTTGAGTATCTGAATAAACAGAGTCACAGGGAAATTTCAGAAGCAGATAATATAAGCATGCATATATATTGTTTATTTATGGAGATTACCAATACTGTCAACACCAAACAAATTGCATTTATATCTATATGTTTATACACAGACACACACACATATACATTGTGAAATTATCAGAAAAGCTAAGGGAATGATAAACAGAAAAACTTCAGCTTTATAATTTCTTTTCGAGTTTGGAAGTAGAAAGATGTGAAGGGAAGTGAGGATGGTGGTCATCAAATTAGAAAAACACAGCTAGTTCTGTGACCTTTTACAAAGTAATAGCAGGTTTGTAAAGACGTTTTTATAATGTCTTATTTTTTAAGGGACATATGTGTTCGTTTTCTAGGTGTTAATGTTATAGATACTACCTTTTACAACTACATATAGACTATATTTTTCCAGTTTGACACGTAGCATTTCAGAGGGAGATTCAAGAAAATTCTAGAGTTTCATTCCCTGACGAATTTTGTTGTCTCTCTGTTGAGATGGTGGACTGTACACAATTTCCATCTGGGAATAAGTACTGCACCAGAGAATGGGATCCAGTCTGTGCAAGCAATGGAAGAACTTATAGCAACCCATGTGTTTTCTGCAGGGGAAGGGGGTAAGCACACAATAGTCCATTTTTATTCTTCAAAAGTATGAGAAACTATTACAAAGTGATGGCAAAATCTGTGTTATAGATAACCTCAGCACAATAGATGGTAATGGTAAGATGTCTGTAAAAACTTAGGGGCCACGCTTGCACCTTTCCCCAAAGTTCCTGTTTCTGAAAGTCGTTTTGTGTTTGAGCTCTCACTGTAATTTTGCTTGATACTGTGCAAAGGCAGAAATCAATTCATTGAACTTAATTGTGAATTACTAAGGGCAGACTAGCAACCAGTGTGACATAATGCCTCAGCCCTGATGCAGAATGATAGTTCTCCATGGTGGCCATGATCCTGACCCCTGCAGACCTCTGTTTGCAGAGGGCCTACTCATGCATGAATCTGAACTGACCTCTGCAATTTGAAATCCATCATAATGGGCCCATTTGTGCTAGAAAGGAACTCCTCTGATGGTTTAGTTTGTCTTATAACCTCCATGACAGTCTCCAGATATCCTCCGTGGGCAGCAGGGCATTCTTGAGTACTCCCATCAAATCTCCCTTCCTGTCCCCTTCACTCTGAAGGAGTTTGCAGTCTAACTCTCTGGCCAGCCTTCCCACCTCCTTCCTCATTTTCTCTCACAGGTGTTTCCTTTCACAAATCCTTGCACATTGAATCCCCCAAATTGGCCTCTGTTTCTAGAGAGCCATTAAGACCATCTCCAATAACTCCTCTCTCAGATTGGGGTGCGTCCCAATACTGAGTCAGAACCGAGCACGTGGGAAGAGTCATGTAGCCCGACAGGGGATGAGTAGGGCACAAGGACATGAGCCACACCCGAGGAGCAAGCTGAGCCCAACTGCTTCCACAGTGGAGGACAGCCTCCCCACCATGCGCCACCTTCAGATCCTCCCTGTTGAGAAGCGCTTTGATATCGTCATGTATCCATCCAAACTGTATTCTCCATGCATACTATCTACATTTCTGCACCACAGAAATGGATCCAATTTGTGCAGGCAATGATCAAATTTATAGCAGTGAATTTATTGTCTACAGTGAGATGAGCCAGGGGTTTAAAGGATCATGTTTTTAAATAAAATTTTTATTTTAAAATAACTTTTTTTTTAAAGATTTTATTTATTTATTTGACAGACGGAGATCACAAGTAGGTAGAGAAGCAGGCAGAGAGAGAGAGAGGAGGAAGCAGGCTCCCCACTGAGCAGAGAGCCCGATGCGGGGCTCGATCCCAGGATCCTGGGATCAGGACCTGAGCCGAAGGCAGAGGCTTTAACCCACTGAGCCACCCAGGCGCCCCTTAAAATAACTTTTGACTTTCGGAAAAACTTAAGAGATAGTACCAATTTTCCATGTCCTTTATCCAGTTTCCGCTAAGGTTACCACCTTATAGTACCCTGGCACATATCTCAAACCTAAGAAATTAACATTGGTATACCACTATTAACTAACCTATAGAATTCATTTGGATTTCACCGGGTTTTCAACTAACATCTTTCTTAACTTTTTTAAAATGTAGCACACTTTATTTCTTCCCTATAACTCTTTAATTTCCTTTTCTCTCTCTCTCTCTTGCTTTCTCTACAGGGCTCATATATATTTTTCACATTTTGGTTCTTGTTGAATATTGATCGAACAGCCCTTCAATGAATGTGTCATCACATTTTGTGGTATAGTCCACAGACAATTAGAATATTCTCGATCAGAGCCTGAAATTCATAGATGGCCAGGTACATCCTATGAACAGAAGACAAAATATAGGGAATTTGAAAATTTTTTTCCAACTCAAAGTTCCTGTGATTTCAGGTTTTTTAATTCTCTATGTTCAATTACTCAATGGTAATTTGAAACACTAATGTCTTGATTGCATGTTTGATAACATGAAAAGTAATGTGATTTAAAATAATAAATATTTCATTCATTAAAATGTTAAATTGTTGTCATCTTTATCAAAATACCCTTTCTTTAACTGGGTAGTGAGTTAAGAGATGTGCATACTTTGGGCAAGGATAATCAAAGCAATATATTCAGAGGCAAACAAGTAATATGTTACTGGGATGTTTAACAAAAGTGCAGATTCTTGGGTCTGTTCCATCCTAAACAATCAAATTTTCCAAGGAAAGGGGTGCGGGAAACTGAATTTTGGAAGTACCCAAGACTAATGTGCTAATCATGAAAGCTAGGCAATAAGAACTTAACGAAGTAGTTTATTAGTAAGAGCTTAAATTTTATAATGGAATGAATTAAAGAATGTATTCAAAGGTATTGTAAGATTTCAAAGGCTTGGGAAATATTTATTGCATTATTTATTTTCTCACAAATAAGTCAAGAGGTAAGTGAGTGATCTAATGGCAGGTGACAGTAGGATATCTATTTGTGATGAAAGTCTGATATTCTCCCATTTCTTTCCATTTCCCAACTAACAAGAAGCAGCTTTTAGCTGAGTGGCCAAATGTTCATTTAAAGCTCAATTTTAATGACAGAAATGTAGATTGTCTACCAGAAGGTAAGTATAAATCTGCCATATATATCAAACATGCTCCTTTTTGGTTAAAAAAATTTTTCTCCATTTTTATGGAAGTGTGGGATCGATGTAGGGACTATTTCTTTGTATAAAATTTCCACTCTTGATTCTTAATGAAAATATCCATTGGACTATATATACATTTCTTGGAGTCATACTGTAAAAAAGCATTCAGCCTGTGTCATGACCTTTATCCTTATAGAAATGTTATATAAAAAATGTTCTCAAAAAGCAGATAAAAATCAAAATGAGATATCACCTCACACCCATTCAGATGTCTATTATCAAAGCAGAAAGTAACAAGTTTTGGCAAAGACATGCAGAAATTGGAAGTCTAATGCTCTGTTGCTGGAATACAAAATGGTAGGGCCAGTGTGGAAAACACTATGGTGATTCCTCAAAAAGCTAAGAATACAATTACCATAGGGTCCAGCAGTTCCACTTCTGGGTATATACACAAAAGAACTGAAAACAGGGACTCAAACAGATACTTGTTTACCTGTGTTGACAGCAGCAACGTTCACAGGAGCCAAAAGGTAGAGGCAACCCAAGGAAACACCAATGGGCGAAATGAGAAGGGAAATGTGGTATAAGCATATCAAGGGATTTTATTGAGGATGGAAAGTCTGACAGTAGCTACCAAATGGATAATCACTGAAAATAGTATGCTGAGTGAAATGAGCCAGTCATGATGGAACAAATACTGTACGATTCCACTTATATGAAGTACCTAGAGTAGTCAGATTCATCAAGACAGAAGGTAGAATGCTCTTTTCCAGAGGCTGAGTGAGGGAGGAATGGGGACTCATTGCTTAATGAGTATGGAGTTCCAGTTTGGAAAGACAGAAGAAGTCCTGAAGATGGATGTTCATGAAGGTTGCACAACAATGTGAATGTATTTATTACCGCTGAACTGTACGCTTAAAAATGGTTGCAATGGCCAACTTTACGTTACATATATTTTCATTTACTGAAATGAAAAAAATCCTGCAACATTTTTCAAATTTTTAAAAATAAAGGAAAGAAATCCTGTCACATGCAACAACATGGATGAATTTTTTCTGAAAATTGTTGTCCATTACGTTGCTCAACGTCCACCCTGCTGTGCAGACTTTGTTACTGGAAAGTAGCATCTAGAACCTGTGAAAACATTTTAGCAATAGCCATCTGGGGATGCCAGTGTTCCCCCCATCCTTCCTCTAAGCTGGCCCACACCCAAGGTCTTCCTCATTCCAGAAGAAAGGCAGTGTTAGATCCGAAGAATGGAAAGCTTTTGCTTTAGTTCTTCCTCTAAGAAACAGTTCACTTGCTGTTACTTGTTTCTTGTGTTTGTGAGAGGAGTCCACTTAAAAAAACAGGCCTTTCAATGTCCAGAAAGAGTTGGCAGCCTAGGTTTGCCAAGGGTGTCTGTGTTGAGAGTTGGTTCACCAGCCCTTTTCAGAGTGGTTATCAGAATCCATTCAGGAAACCATCAAGGAAGGGAGTCTTCAAGTTGGTCTTTTGACTGACTTCTCTCCTTGGAGTCCCATGGACTCCAGAACCAGAGGTGGTTTGGATCCCTAACTCCTTTTCTCAGTAGTACTAATTGAAGCAAGATTTAGGCCTGATGCTGTCTTCCATATGCCACACCTTATTCTTGAAGGTGTGGAGGTGGGGGTGAGAGGAAACTCTTCCATTTGTACCCAGTAACCTCATGCTCCTGCCAAACTGAACAGCTTGCTATTCCCCCAAACAATTTCCCACCTCCCCACTTTTGTGCTGGAGCCTTCCTTCAGCAAGAGCACCCTTTCGTGCTCTCTCTCCAATCCCTGCACGTCTCCCCCATGATTCCTTACCTGACCTTCACAGTTGCAGGTACTTTCTTCCTCTTCCAGAACCCCATAGTGTTTAGCAAATGCCATTTTTTGCATTTAGCATTTCCTACCTTGTATTTTAGGTATTGACATTTCTATCTTATCTCCTTTTGTAAACTCCTTCCAAACAAGGTCTCTTTCTGATATACTTTGGTACCCACTCCAGCCCCATAGAATGTGAGGTCGGTGTCTTTCTCATCATGGGAAAGTCAGTAAATAGCTCACAAACGAATGAATACATGAATAAACCAATGAATGGATGCGTGAAATCCTGCAAGAGAAGGGGAAGCAAGACTGGGGAAAAACTGTGCCTCCAACCATTCGTTTTCAAATGCTTCTGGCCCTGCACCTGTCACCTCTGCGGGAAAGAGAGGCTGTCACGGGAGGATATGTCATCAACTTTAAATCCCTGTCTCTATCCCTTGAGCCTTGGAAGCAATAAGAAGGTCCATGACCCCTCTCTGAACATCCATCCCCATGCCTTCCAGTCGCTTCAAACATGAAAGTCCAGATTCCACCAGTGAAGGAGCCTGAATATGGATCACAACTTTTCCAGGTCCCTGGAGCCCTGTGGTTCCAGAAGGTGAAGAAACTATGAAGAGGAAACTGGGATGGGGCAAGGTCTTGGAATCACACACACACACAGCACGCACGCACGCACGCACCCGCGCGTGCTCCACAGACGCTTGAATCCAAAAGACTAAAGTTCTGTGTCTTTCGCAAAACAAACATTAGATGTCTCCATCACCCGGAGCCATCAGCCATACCCAGCCTCAGAAGCTCTGTCAGTGTGCCCTCCCTCAGCGTAATTAGCCCAGGAGGTCCATCGTTGTCACCCTGCATGAAACTCCCCTACAGACCAGTCTACTGGCCAGTTTCCCCACAAGGCAGAAAGTCAGGCTACTCACTCACAGCTCTCCAACCTCAGGCAGCTGCTAGCCAGTTGCCTCAAGCAGTTCCTCCCTGTCCCCATGCCCAGGATCCCCTCCACACTTTCTCAGAGATCCCTTCACTACGACCAGAACAAGGTCCCCAAGAAAATGGTGGTCAGTATGTATTTGCCCAAAACTACATTTCACAAGTTAGTTTTGCAAGGCATTCTCCTAGCCTCTGAGGTGGTACAAGTACTTTAAGTCTAACTACCCTCCTACCTAAGAGACAGAAAAGTAGTTGCCAAGGAAAATAAATGCATCACAGGGGGGCAATCCCCAGGGACTGGGAGAGTCAGGGCTGGAGTCCAGACTCTGCAGCTCTCTGCCCACCAAACTTGGCTAACGGTGGTTAACCAGATCTTTCATTTCAGGGACATAGTTTCAAACGTCACTGCTGTGCGGACAGGCACTCCCTTATGGACATCACCCTGGCCCAGACTCCACTGTCACACATCGGTCAGCTTTGCACACACCTCTCTGTGGCACAGACATCCCTGCGACCCCATGGAGAAGAAAATGGGCTCTGGAGTCCATCTGGATTTGCATTCCAAGTGCACAATTAACTAGCTTTGTCAAGTTCCTTAGCCTCCCTAATCATCAGTCTCCCCATGTATAAAACTGGTAGTTGAGAAAACTCTAAGAGATCATCAGAGCGGTAGCCTTCTACACATATAGTAGCTTTGTTTTTTTTGTTGTTGTTTTTGGGTTTGTGTTTTTTTTTTTTTTAAGATTGACTGATTGATTTCAGAGAGAGAAAGAGCACTAGCAGGAAGGGCAGGGAGAGAGAGAGAGAGAGAGAATCTTAAGCAGACTTCGCCCTGAGCCGGATGGGAGGCTTGATCTCACAACCCTGAGCTCACGACCCTGAGATTACGACCTGAGCAGAAACCAAGAGTCCAACGCTTAACTGGCTGAGCCACCAAGGTGCCTCCATATAGTAGCTCTTGTTAAAGGTGAGTTCTTTCTTACAGCTCAGCTATATGATAACTGCTGTTCCATCTTACTCTTAACAAATAGTGCGACGCTAGAGATGTGCCCATTTCACATCCAAGTAAAACTACCTCATTGGTTATTTTCTCAGCTTCACTGACATTTTTCATTTTAACTAAAGACATCTTAATCAAGCCTTTGCATTCATACTTGGTCAGCTTATTGCACACACGTACACATACTCACACTCTTCTCCTCCTACCGTGCCCCTGCACCCTCTACCCTGAGCACTCTTTCCAGATGTCAGTTAAGGAGAGAAAGAAGTCTCATCCTCCACCCACCCTCGAATACCTCTGGAGAGGTAACGAAATCTAACCTAATAAAGTAGCCTGGTAGACAAAGAAAAAACTGTCACCCAAACTGCTTAGTGCCCACAGGAGCCCTGCCCCCCAGTAATTAGCTCTATTCCCCACAACAGAAGATGTGGTTTTCAGCCTCCAAACACCTACTCTAGTAAAGTGAGGTGTGTCTAGCTCAAAAAGCTGGGGAGCCACCACTTTCTGCCCAGCAGCTGTGCTTTCAAACAGTCCAGTACACAACCACAGAACTGTGTCTGTCTTGCTCTCTGTGATGCTATAAAAAGTTGGACATACATATAGATTTCTTCAAATTCACCCAGACCAAAACAAAACATAACAAAAAATCAGCTATCTCACAGACTATCAGTAAAACAAATCAAAAAAGGCCAAAGAAAAACCATAAGCATTTAAAATATACCAAAATGAAATTTAAAGATTTTTTACATTATAACTCATTGTGATTAGCCAAATCCTTTTGCAATGTTCTTATGTGCTAGTTGTTCACTGGTCAAGTTCAACAATCTGATGGTAAGAATATACCACCAGGTCACTCCTCTGCCAAGGTACAAGTAACACAGACAGCACAGTAAAGCCATCAAGGACTCTAGTTTTGAAAGTCCCCAGGTGCAGAGAATACTAGGTTGAATGTATACTCTGGGAACGGGTCCATCACCCAGCCCCTTCACCAATTATCAAATTTTGCTAATTCAAGGACTTTTACAGAGTAGATTTATGTCTTATACCATCACCTACAGTGTGTGTATTCACAACAACAACAGCAACAACATGGCACTTGGCAGTCATGATGCAGAGGAAAGACAGGACTGGGTCTCAGAGGACTGAGAGGAGGGCACTCTCTAATCAGGCCAAGTGTAAACTGCAGGAAATGTTTTGTCTTGAGCTGAAGTTGTTAGTGTGTGTGTGTTGGGGGCGGGAGCGTGGAGCTGAGTTGAGAGAAGCTGGTGAGAAAGGATTCTCCTGTTATACCCTTCCCCTACACTCCCCAGAATGAGCCTGGGGCAGCTGCAGCCCATCCCGCCTCCCCTCAGACTCACTCTCAGGGGACCTTCTTCCTCCTGTCAACACCCACTCTCCCCTCTCCCTCCCCATCTCTCATAAAGAGGAAATCAGCCTTCCCTTTAGGGCCGCATCTGCCAAGACTGTGATTTGGAAACCATTCCAGGTAGGTACAGGGGGCCTACGAACATTTGCTGAGTGCCTGCTATGTGGGGGTTGGGGAGGTCCACTTCACAGTGGCAATTCTCTGTCCTCACTAGGGTTTTATAACTACGTGGGAAGCTGGGGGAGAAATGCCTGCCATCACCCCAGACTGAGTAGTTCAGTCGTTCATAGAAGCAACCCCTTACAGCAGTCTTTTTGACAGCCCCCTGACTCCCCGCACTACTGTGCTCAGATATTGTGCACGTGGTCAGTGTCAGGCACAGGATTTAGAGGCAGGGCTGTCGCACTTCCAAAGCCCTGTCTGTCTTCCCACTGGCCAGAGCCCCAATGTCTCCTGGGTCTATTTAGGCCGCTAGATCCCTTGTGGCCCTGCCTCCCAGATCTAGCCCATAGTGGGTAATTTCTAAGTATCTTAAGTTGAATGAATAAGGGGAGGAATATAGCAGCTTCTAGAAATTGAATTAGAGAGGAAAATATGACCAGGTAGCTCAGATTAGTGAAATAATCAGATTGCAAATGTCATCTCAGTCTGCTGAAGAAAAGAGCAGTCTTACATGCTTTCAGGAGGGATAAAAGGCTCACCCTATTATCGTTGCCAATGTTTCTTCTGCCATCTTGTCCCTCTCTTCTAACGGAGATTCCATTTTATGATGGTGAGTTCAGTATTGTCCCACAGCTCTTGGATGATCTGCTCTGGCTTTCTTCCTTCCATCCTTCCTTCCTTCCATCTTTTCTTCTTTGTCCTTGTGCTTCAGTCTGGATAATTACTACTGACCCATCTCTAAGTTTCCTGTTGAATAAAGTCCCCTAATGAGCCATTCAAGTTATTAGTCTTTCACTATGGTTTTCATCTCTAGCATTTCTATTTGGTCCCTTCTAGTAGTTTCTGTATATCTGCTGATATCCTTCATAGGGTCATGCCTGTTGTCTGTCTTTTCCACTAGAGATTTTAACATAGTCATCATAATTATTTAAGTTTTCTTTCTGAGGATTCTAACATTTTAGGCATCTGTGAGCTCAAGTCTATTGACTGCTTTGTCTCTTGACTGTGTGATGTTTTTCTTTGCTTCTTTGGAGCATCATAATTTTCAAGACAGTAGACATTGAGGCAAATAGTTTCGTGTCTGGCTGTGTGAATAACTCTTCATTATCTAGACTTCTACTGGAAGGAATTGAGTCAACCTACTCAGGAGTTAACATGGTTTTGTATTTATTGTTGCTAGTTACTGTCAATATACCTCAGGCTTTAAATTCCCTTGGCATTACCTTGTACTTAGAGCTGGGGTTGGGTTAGCACAAAAGATTTCTCAGTGTTCCAATCCACTTCAGCCTTTGGCTTTGCCCGTGAGCCTGAACCTCAATGAGAGGTTCCCCTCACTTTTGTCTCCTCCTGCCAGCAGTAGACTGCTGTTATTTATTACTCCATTTTTGCTATCCCAGAGGGGGGAAGAGACACTTTCTGTTGTCCATATTCAGCCCCATCTGAAGGAGGCATTGTGGCCCTTGATCTCAGGTGTGGGGCCATGGCAGTGACCCTGCCCACAGTCCCAGGGATTGTGGAATTGTTGCTTCATGGTTACAAAGTTTCTATTTAAAGCAGCTGAAAAATTTTGGAAATAGATACTAGCACAAAACTGTGAATATGATTGATGCCACTGAACTGTGCACCGCAAACAGCTAAAAAGGCAAATTTTATGTGATGTACGTTTTACCACAATTTTTAAAAATTAGTAGTTTTATATAAAAAACCATTGAATTGTACACTTTTTATTTTCATTTTTTATTTTCATCATTTGTATTTCATAAGTGACTTACTTATTTTATAACTGGATGCTTGTACCTCTTATCCCCTCCAACTATTTACCCATCCTCCCAGTTCCCTCCCCTCTGACAACCATCAATTTGTTCCCTGTATTTATGATCCTTTTTAGTTTTCTGTTTGTCTAGAATAAAGGTGTGTGAGATATGCACACACACACACACATACAGTGGGATATTCTGCCATCAAAAAGGATGCAATCATGCCATTTGTGACAACATGAATTGTACATTTTAAATGGGTGAATTGCATGTTATGCAAATTATATACCTCAGTAAAGTGGTTGTAAAGAAGACAGAAAGAAAATGAGTGGGACTGTCCTAGTGGTAGCTGTAGCTGTAATGGCAGTGAGGTATTTAATCACCTAGCATGGTGACATGAGATGCAGAGCCAGGGGTTGGGGAAGTGGGGGAGGACAGTGGTCTGGTAGTTTCATTGCCTAGAAAACCCACCACATAGAAAGCTCTGTCCCTCAACCATAACTAACCAACTGAATTATGACCAGAAAGTTGGGGGGAATACCTCATAAAAGTCTCTTCTCATACCAAAGTTCACTCTAAGCCCCAAATTCAGAAAATCAAAGAAGTTACAATTACCCCTCTCCCAACATGCCCCACTTCAGGGAAACCCTATTCTCCCACTTGTGAGACAGGGGCTGGGGGTGCCCACATCCTGCACCATGGGGCAGTAGAAATGTAGGCACCCACTGCCATCTCTTCTCTCCAACCCAGCCCCCTCTTCTCTGGCCCTGTCTCTTTGTAGAGAACTCATTATCACTAAATAAAATAATTTTAATGCCTCTTATCTGCCCTTTCCATTCCATCCCCACAGTTTCAGTTAATTCCAACCTGGACAACCATTTCCTAACCAGTGGCCCTGTCAACTCCCTCCCTCTTCCATCACTGACAGCATTCAGCTTCACACCCCGGCATGAGTTTATGCCAATTTTTTTCACATTAAGCACCCCCCCTCT
This sequence comes from Lontra canadensis, assembly GCF_010015895.1. Taxonomy (NCBI): domain Eukaryota; kingdom Metazoa; phylum Chordata; class Mammalia; order Carnivora; family Mustelidae; genus Lontra; species Lontra canadensis. The sequence goes on along the minus strand of NW_022630998.1, from coordinate 52,816,552 downwards.
TCAATAAGCATTCACTCTAGGTAAAAACTGGGTCTTGCTATGGAAACATGACTCCAAGGCAATTTGCAAATCCCCACATTTCAACAAATTGCTATTTCTTAATCACTTCATATATAGACATTCTGGAGCTGTCATTACCCCCATTGGTCCCAGAGTGGCCTCTCTTTAATGAGGAAGGACAGAATCCTGAGCCTCTCCTGATTAAAACCCTTCACTGACTTCCCATCATCCCTGGCATAGTCAACATACTTTATCATCGTGCTAAGGTTTCTCCATAAAGTTCTTCTTTATCCTCATCTCCTACCACTTCCACACTCAGATTCCTGAAAATCTGAACTACTAATAGTTCCCGAAGAAATCAAGGTTGTGAGGGCCAGGATTTATTATGCATCTAGCACAGTGCCCAGCATGTAAGAAAGAATTAAATATGTAACCAGTGAATGCATGTATTAAAATCATACTCTATATCAATTCCATAGGTTAGGAAAATTATCCCATGTCAGCATCAAATATCCAGGAAGTGCCATATTTATCCTACCATGCCAACTAGGACAATATCCACTTTTCATGCCTATTCCAGTTCCTAGAACACAGTGGCCCCTCATTAAATATTAGATGGGTGGACGGATGGGTAGATGGATGGTTGAATGAATGGGTGGATGGAAGGAACTGAAGAACTATGAGAAAAGACAAGTGACATGAGGAGAAGTCCCACTCTGGATGGTTAAGTTCTTGAGTGCTGAGAAGATGTCCTTGTTCATCTCTGCATTTTTAGAGCTCAGAGCGCAGTTTAATGGAAAGTTTTTGACAAATACATGAAGAATTAATGAATGTGCAATTACATGAATTATATAAATAGTATTTCCATTGTAGGGGCTTAATGTTTAGAAACACAGTTGATGGGTTCCTGGGTGGCTCAGTGGGTTAATGCCTCTGCCTTCAGCTCAGGTCATGATCTCAGGGTCCTGGGATCGAGCCCTGCATCGGGTTCTCTGCTCAGTGGGGAGCCTGCTTCCTCCTCTCTCTCTGCCTGCCTCTCTGCCTACTTGTGATCTCTGTCTGTCAAATAAATAAATAAAATCTTTAAAAAAAAGAAAGAAAGAAAAGAAACACAGTTGAGATAAATGTGTGGAACTCCAATCTTATTTTGCATTGATCTAATTTACAAGATCACTCCCCACTCCGCGCGCTACTCCCAATTGTTTTGCCTGAGCTCTCAGAGAGGAGAGATTATGTGCTACCACTTTCTTAAAGATCATAATACTTGAGAAGAGTGGGGCTTGTATGGAGGGAGAAGAGGAGTGTTAAAGAGAAGTACCAGTGCAAGGGTGCATAGCTGGACTGGAAAACCTCTTGGTAATAAGAGCAGCTGATTGCTCAGACTGTCTTCCAAGAACCCTGGGAATTATAGCTTCAAAGAATACCCCTTGGGAGGAGGACAAAGGAAAATAAGAGTTTATCCACTGGATTCCATCTCCCACTAATCAATAGATTTCCCAAAAAGGCTTGATCTCCCTGAATTTCTGCATCATGTACCTCCTAGTTCTCAGCAGTAGAGGAAGAATTCAGGGATGAGAAACATAAGCTATATCATGTGGGCATGAGGCAAGGTGCTCTCACATGGTACCCAGGAAAGACAATCCCACACCATATAGAATGGTTCTCCACAGAGTAGCTGAAGAACAGGTGGCCAACATCCATGGACTTGCTGGAGGCCAAGAGGATCTGTGGTGACACCAACATGTTGTTTGATACAGCAACATTTTGTGATCACTATCCATGTTATTTAATAGTTGCCTAGAATAGTTATATAGATGAATTATAACTTACAAATAATAGCATCCAAAATAATGATCCCCATCCACACACAGATGCCCACATCCCACTCCCTGGAGCCTGTGAATATGTTTACTATGCAAAGGGGGATGGAGGTTGCAGATGAAATTAAGATTGCTAATCAGCTCACCCTAAAATACGGAGATTATCTGGATGGGACAATGCAATCACAGGCATTTTTAAATGTGGAAACAGCTGGCAGATGAGTCTATGTCAGAGCCGTGCACTGTGAGAAAGACCCCACCAACCGTCAATGGCTTTGGAGTGACCTCTAGAAACTAGAAATGACAAGAAAATTGATTATCCTCTAGAGCTTCCAGAAAGGAATGGAGCCTTACAGAGTCTTGATTTTAGCCCAGTACACCCTGCACCAGACTTCTGACCTACAGAACTACAAAATAAGAAATTTGTGTTGTTTTAAGCCACCACATTTTTGGTAATTTGTTACAGTAGCAATGGGAAACTCATAGCCTTACTTAATTACTTGGGGGCATTTAGATTACTTGCAACTTTTTCTCATGAGAGGATGAGAAGGCAATGGAACTCCTTATAGCTAAATTTTTCTGCATCTCCACAATTTTTTTAAATTTATAGAAATCATTTGTTGGGTCAAAGATGGTGCATAATTTAATAACTCTTACAGTATTGCCTTCCAAAAAGATAGTAACAATTTGAAATAACTGTCAACACATGAGAATTCCCAACAAGAGAGAATACTCTTTCTGTCTTTTAATTTTTATCTGAATAGTACCTAAATGTTTTAAATTGCATTTTTATTATCAATAATTTGTGCTGCATGCTTATGCATTCCTCCATAATCTAGGAATATAGCAGCCATCCTTATATTTTCTTTGGAAATTACTTGTTCAGATTCTCCAATCATTTTTTTTCAGGTGTTCATTCTCCCTTCGGATTTTCTTTGATGATCACCCAACAACCTCAACAATGAATGCATCGCGTATCTATCCTTTCACCACCAGAATAGGCTTAAATATGTTATTTCCAAACAATTTCTAATGGACACTTGAATGCTCGGCTTTTTAAAGTAAACTTGTATTTGAAAGTGAAAAAGTTGTCAAAAGAAGAGCATTTTTCTCTCACATGCTCTTATTTGTCACAGTCTCCATGGCTTCACATTTACCCTTAAAGGTAGGAGAGGTCTAAGCCCAAAGGAAATGACCTTACCTGTGAGACAAATAAGTAACCACACCATCGCTAAAATTAGGTTATGGTTCCTAGTAATAAGACACCGAGATCTTCAGCAGCATTGCAGAGAAAGAAAAAGAAAGAAAAAAACCCACACATTTTGTGTTTCATTATGCATCACAAATGTCAAAACCTGAAATGAAACGGTCTCCCTATGTGGGTAACAGCACCATGAAAATTCCTTTCCTTTCTCTTCCTACTTCCATAGATTTCCAAATTCCTGGAAGGAAGACATACTCTCATATGCTTTTTAGTTTTACTCAGAGAAAATAAAATTCTGTATTGTTTTCATTTATGTTTAACATAGTGTTAAAAAAAAAAGAAAGAAAGAAAGAAACCATAACTTAATTTCCAATAGTTTTGGGTTTGAGGGGTTCTTTTGCTTGTTAGCATAAAATGAACCTCCCTCCACATGGCTTCAAGCTACCAGGCCACAGGCCCCGAACACGCCCTTAATCCTCTCCTCAGCTCTTCTACTGAAGAATCTGGCCTTCATGATGCCAGACTGTTTGGGGAGAATTCCCTCTCCCAGAACTCTGTAGTAGCCCATCACACCCCATCAATGACAGGAGCAGCTCCAGTCCTGTTTTTGGCAGCATGTCCCTGGGTCTGCTCACTGGCTGACTAGGGACTACAGTATAACAAGGTTGACAGTTGGGCAGAAGCTCTGGTTCCTCTTTAAGTGTTAACGGCTCGGAACAATTTTTCCAAAGTCACCTGAGTGACTGAGATCTTTGTCGAAGTTGATCCTGTGGTGATGCATACCGCCAGCATTACCCTGGCCTCTGGGGTGCTTCTTTCTTGCCTAAGTGGCCTTGGCCATGTCTCACATGACCCCGAAATTTCCAGGTCATCCTCAGTCTAGAGGGCATGCTGGCCATCCAGATGAAAGAGAGCTGATTTCCAATAGTTTCTAATGTGACCATCTGTCTTTGCTATCGAAAAGGCATATTGACTTTTTAAGATGAAAACAAGCCCTTCTTGTCTACAGTAAAATATGAACGTATTAACTCTATCTGGTGACTCTCCTAAATTCAGGCCAGATCTACAGAGCAAAACTTTTCAGGGATCAATCAACAAAGCCACTAAGTTGAAGATGGATAGATGACTTACTAACTGGACCTCTCAGTTATACAAATACAACTGAATTGTCAGAGCTCTCAGGTAAATCTTTAAACTTTTGGTTTCAGAATATGTTTGTGTCTGCTTCCAGTGATGGGGTGGTGAAGAAAGCAGTAATATCAGTGATAAATAATCCAGTCCATATATCCATATATTTGCCAATATTTAATAAAACTTACAATTAGCATGGCAGTATTCTAAATGACTTACATATGTTAATATTTAATCTTGTTATTTACTCTTGTTATCAGCTTCATTTTACACATGAGGAAACTAAGAGGCATAGAGAAGTAAAATTTACTGAAGTCATCTACTGGTAGGGCTGGGATTTGAACCCAGAGTTAATGTTCTTGACCACACACTATGCTCTCTTATAGCTCAATGATATCTTCAGAGCTGAAATTCTTAATGTGGGATCCATGAGCTCCTTCAAGGCAATGGAGGACATCAGGAAGTCTGTGAATTTGCCAAAAATGGTATGCAAGTGTTTGGGTGCATATGTGTGTCTCTGCTTCATCAGATTCTCAAATGGCTCTACACTTCAAAAAAAGAAAAAAAAGAAAGATAGTAAAGGGCCATTACTTTCAGAAAACAGTGTTATTGTGAACATTGTGAAATCATGCTTCACAATGAAAAGTTGGTGATTTTTACATGATGTGGAATTGGGTTAGAACCCTGGGTGACATCTATTTGTTGTATGAACTTGGGCACTTTAATTGCCCAATCTAAATTCCATGGTCCTTATCTCTCCATGGGAATTATAACACCTACCTTGCATTATAGTTAACATCAAAACCAATGTCTGGAACTCACCAGTGCCTGGAAAATCATAGACAGTGTTATTACTATTGTTTCTGTAGTGGTTGATTTTTGTTCTTTAATATAACTTACTAAATTATCAGTCCAAATTATAATCTTGCCATGAAATATTGAGAGGTCTTTAACATCAATAACATAGTGTTCAACCTGAGAGTGAGACAATGCAGCCCTGGAATAGGAAATGAACAGACTAGGAATGGCCACAGCAGGAGAATGGGATCTTCCCCACTCTGCTCTGTGTGATGTAGTCTTTAATCTTCTTGTTTTGTGAGCTTTAAGAAAAGAGATTCTATTGCCTGACGCTTCCTTCCTCCCATGGGTAAGAAGCAGATAGATATTACTTTAAAGGTGCTTTGAATTCTTAGTGAGGAGAAGCACTGCTTAAATTCAAGATTCTGTTATCCAGAGACATCATGGAAAATTGTAAAAGCTAGCAAAAGTGTACCTGAACGATTAAAAGAACAATAGCAACTCAAGTTGGAGCTTTAAAACAGAGCACTTTGCAAACAGTTTTCATTTTAAGGAATAGGTGAGTGTCAAGTCTGGATTCCAAAGGTGCTAAAACGTGATGAATCATTAAGCTCTGTTTACCATTTCTCAGTGAGCCAGCCACCTGTGTCAGTCTCATAATCCTCAACTGTCTGCCTTTTACTTACATCTACCTGAACCTGAAGTCTTCTCCTGCCCTGGCTGCTAACATCTCATCCTTTTGATCTCTTTTAGAAGGAAATAAGCAAATAAGTCTGCATTCTTTGTGAAGACCTCCCAGGCTCCCTACCGACAGTATCTGCTGTCTCTGAATTCTTTCTATTCCTCATTTCTATTCCCCAGGCACTCAGCACACTGTCTAGCACTGTGATCATTTGCATGTTTGTCTACAGTGTTCTTTTGTGTCTTCCTACTACTCAGGTCTTTAAAAGTAAGAACTATGTTTTATTCATCTTTGCAGAACTCCTCCAAAAACATCTATGGAGTAATAGCACAGATAGGAAATGAATGAATGTGTAAATTGCTCAGGAAAAAGGTCCTGCCATGATTTCATACTCTGGAATTAGAAGTACAAGCAAAAAAAAAAAAAAAAAAAAAAAAAAAAAAAGTGTACTTAACGAATTTGCTATGTGCCCTTCCCTGCTGGGGACTTTAGTCAACGTGCAGTCCTGGGCTACGACATATATTTTATAGCTGCACCCCTATTTTAGCTCATCTGCCTTGCCTCGTTTTCCATATACATAATAACAAATAAAGGGTAAAGAGAAAAATAAATAAAAGCCACTAAAAACCTATAGCTTTATTATATGCAAGGTGTACCATCGTATTCATGCAGAGACAGATGGTTCTGTGAGCTTGGCTCCCATGAGGCTCAAGAAACCAAGGCAGTGGTTTTTATTTCTTTACAGATCACTCAGGCTCTCTTGGGGGGAAATGTGACCTCTCCAGTCATGTTAGCAACCGTGCCCAGGAATCACCTAGAAGGAGGGAGGTGGAGGGAGGAAGAAAAAGAAGGTAAACTGAGTCTCCCCATGAGCCTTCTGTTCCCAGGCAGAATACCCAGGATGTAATCAATCGCCCCCAAAGACCACTTTTTCTTCTTCCAGGGGTTAAGATGCAAAGGTCCCTTTACTTACATGGGTACCTGTGTAACTAATAAGGCATTTTTTTCAACTGGAACTGTTAGGGTCCATGATCAAAGGAGCGAGACTGATACAAAGCGAAGGTCAAGCAAAGCTTTATTTCGTGCCAAGCATCGAGAATCAAACCAACCGGTCGGGGCCACCTCTTACAGAGAGAGCGACAACTCCCAACCTCACAGACTAACTTTTATAGAGCAAAGGCCATGTGGTTGAGCCTGGCCACACACAGGTGACCAATAAGATTGTAACACACAGAGAAAGTTGCATAGTCATGCTAGGTCACACACGGGTGGCCAATTGAATTACAACTCACCCTATAGTAGCTATTTGAACTAGCCTATCACCTTGGTCAGGATTGGTGCCCAAAAGGCGGAGTCCACATTCTTTAGGGAGATAGTGATTGGATGTCTCCACCGGGTCTGACTCACCCCTGCATTCGGGCTCTGTTATCTCCACCTGACCTGACCCTTGTATTTGGGCTCTGTTATCAGGGACTGGTCACCATATTTTACTGGTTTACCAGACTTGCATTTAAGTAAGTTCCCCTGGGCGGGGGGCAGGGTCAGTTTAAGTTTTACTGCATTAACAACAAAATCACTGTTTAACCGAGATGAAATTGCTCTGGCTAAGTAGGCCCTTACAGAACAATGGAAGCAGGCTCTCCCTGCCCTAGCTGCTGAATTTGAGGATGAAGAATGGTCTTCATGCAAGCCAAGGAGCAGGAGGTTTGTCTGGGACCAGAGCCAAGTTGTATGTGTCCTGCCAGGAACGTTGCAGCCCTGGGCTACCCCACTCCAACACTTTAGCTCTGATCACACTGTCCTCCTGGCAATCTCTGCACACCTATGATCAAATGGAGAGCTGGGAAAACGCCCTCTGTTAGGAATGTCAGCACAAAGAGGCAAAAGTAGTTTAACTCACTGCTTTCCAAGACTTGGTCACAGCCTTATAAATTCAGGACTGCTCTGGGGACCAGCTGCATCAGAATCACCTGAAGTGTTTATTTAAATGCAGGTTGCCAAGTTCCCCCTCTAGGACTCTGACCCAGTGTCCCTGCAGTGGACCTGGAAAATCTACCTTTTAAGTAGGTACTCTGAGTGGTTACCCTGACATTAGAGAACCATTCCCTAAAAAAGTAAAAAAAGGGGGGGGGGCACCTGGGTGGCTCAGTGGGTTAAAGTCTCTGCCTTCAGCTCAGGTCATGATCCCAGGGTCCTGGGATCGAGCCCCTCATTGGGCTTTCTGCTCAGCAGGGAGCCTGCTTCCTCCTCTCTCTCTCTCTCTGCCTGCCTCTCTGCCTACTTGTGGTATCTGTCTCTGTCAAATAAATAAATAAAATCTTTAAAAAAAAAAAAAGAAAGAAAGAAAGAAAGAAAAAGGAGCACGTCTAGATATTTCTTATTTTTGCCTTAACCGTTTCAAAACAAAGATAAATCAATTGACACATGTGGACGAAAAAATAATTTCAAAGCCTAACGTAATAGGAAATTCACTTATAGTAAAACTTACCCAAATATATAGTAAAACTTACCCGAATCATCATAACAAAACACTAACAAATGTGTGAGCATCAGAGAGGACGGTAATTACCATCGAGAACACCACCATAGAGACAGGTGGGAAGCCTCACACCATCCACACTGTTTTGACCTTCTTTTTCTGACACAGAGTGCCTGTCTATGTACTCGAACCAGGTCATTAAGGCCAACTTGCTCTGCACCACATGTGGCGGGGGTAAGATGGGACTTCACTCTGGATCGCTTTCAGTTTTTCCAGAATCCTGTGCAGGATTATATGAGGAGATGAAATGTCATCTCACGCAAGATGCTACCCAGGTCTAATCAAAGCGCTGGAAAACTGTGTAGGAGATTTAGTCAAAGGAAACTGGCTGTTGCCCCCTGTTCACTGTGACCTGTAAGTATTCTGAGCTCCTCTCATTCTCAAGATACTTTGGGGACGGGGGGCAGTTCTGTGAAAAGGACTCTGAAGTCCAAAACCAAAAATAGGAATGGAGAAAACAGTGAGTGAGCACATTCAGTGTTATGTTCTATTATAATACTTCTTTATCATATCTCTATCTTTTAATATCTATAATATAACATATCTTTTAATATTTATGATATCCATAATATTAAAATGTTATCTGTATAAGCAAAGACCAGATCCTATAGAATAAGATTGAAATGCATGACCATATTTGCATATTATTTTTAAATGTTTTTTCACTGTAAATAGCAACATTATTAAATTTTTGAAAAACAGGAAAGGTAAAAATAGCACTCATAATGTTGTCAACCCCACACAAGCACTGTTAAGATTCTGGTATATTTTGTTGCTAGTAGGCTTTTCTCATAAGCACATTTAACATAGTCAAGCAAATTATGTGTCCTCTGCGATTGCAAGTGATTCGCTTACTATAGAATTAGTGTTATCCCATGTTGCATGTGTTACATTGAACCATATGAAAGTACTGATATTTGACTATTTGACATTAAAAATATAGCCACTTCCTGTGGTCCAAGCCAGTGTTTTCCCTAATTGTGATTTGAAAGTCAGAATGATTATCATATAGATAGGCTGCTCCTTCTTCTTTGGTACCTGCTGTTGGTAATGAGTACCTGTCATTTCCCTGCAATGTAAATTGCATGCTTAAAAGAAGGACATAAAGACTAGCTCTCACAAGAAGATCCAACAGATTTGCATTATATTGTTGTGCTGAATGAGAATTAATCAAGTAGGAACAATGTACATTGTAAATGAAGCTAGCCACTGGCATGCTTAATAGGCCCACTTGCTTGGAAAGTGTGCCCAGCAAATCAAGAAAAGTTTGTGCCCGCCTTTCCCAGACTATCCATCAGTAGGTTCACAAACTAGACTCCCAGCTAGCCCTCTTTGCTTGTTGACTTCTGCTGTGTCTGTGTATGTGTGCGCATACGCATATGTGGCTGTATGCATGTGTTTGTTTTAGATTTAGCTTTAAAAGGTCACTGTAAAATCAAAGATGCATTTTCTTAAGTCTACCTATGAAAAGCTTGACTCTTGTCAACCTTTGCCATGTTTAAATGTTAAAGCGAGTTACGCTGTTTCCCTGAAGCACAGAAAAGCAAAGCTGTTACTTCCACTCTAGTTCTTGGGTTTAGTCTCTTGGTTTTGGGGTTTGGTTTCTTCCTTTAGGTGTTGATTCCATAAATCCAAAGCAGGTGGAGGTACCCATGGCCTCTCTATCTGGTCCTGTCTGGTCAGCGCCCAAGCATACCTCTCCAGGCCTTTGCCACTAAATACTCTTGGCTCTGCCAGAGCCTGGGATTCCAGGATTCCCTTCTGGGTGTTTCTTCCATGAAACAATGGGAAATAGAAGCAATTTGTGGTAACACACATTGTGGGAGTTTTAGGTAAAAGAAACACCAAAAGAAAACCCTATAAGTTCTCCTGTCTCTCTGTGCTTATTTATAAATAGGAAGCCCTCTGAAAGAACTGATCAGATTTGAATAAATTAAGTTCATGGCTTAATTTCCTCCAGTCTCTGACATAAATGATATGTTGTCCTTCTTTCTTCCAAGAAAGGCAAACCTTGAGTTTTTCTTGGGGACTACCCCAATGTCCCATAAAAAGAAACATGACCAAATATTTTCCTTTAAAAAGGCAATTTCTGGGGCGCCTGGGTGGCTCAGTGGGTTTAGCCTCTGTCTTCAGCTCCAGTCATGATCTCAGGGTCCTGGAATCGAGCCCCGCACGGGGCTCTCTGCTCAGCAGGGAGCCTGCTTCCCCTCTCTCTCTGCCTGCCTCTCTGCCTACTTGTGATCTCTGTCTGTCAAATAAATAAATAAATAAAAATCTTAAAAAAAAAAGGCAATTTCAATAAATAAATAAATAAATGCATGAGAGAGTGAGTCAATCAATGAATGGCAATTTCCCATCCATGCTGTGACCCACAGTCAGTTGAAGTGATCTTCAACTCTTTCCAGTAAATATATTTTTTTTCTTTTTTCTGTTTTTTTTTAAGATTTTATTTATTTATTTGACAGAGAGATCACAATTAGGCAGAGAGGCAGGCAGAAAGAGGGGAAAGCAGGCTCCCCACTGAACAGAGAGACCGATGCAGGGCTCGATCCCAGGACCCTGAGATCATGACCTAAGCCGAAGGCAGAAGCTTAACCCACTGAGCCACCCAGGCGCCCCAAATATGTTTTTTTCAATAGCGATTTTGACTTTGGTCAGTTTAAGCTGAAACTAGTTTTTACACAAAAGTCCTCCCAGCCAAGATTGGCCAGTGTCGGTATAGGTAAGGAGCACAGCTGTGACCCAGCACTCTTGCCTCAGATGTTCTCAGCAAATACTGAGAAAAGTCCTAGTGTGATAGGACCTAGCACTCCCAAGTGCTGAACTCCCCTGCAGTCAGACCAGACTTGGCTAACTGAAGCTCACTCGGCAATGGAGACTGTATACCTAGGACCCACAGAACAGCTCGGTAAGTGTGTGTTGGATGGGTCTTATCATGGGATTTAGGCTTGTGTCAGCAGTGTTCCGGGAGGGTTCAAAGAGCAGGAGTTTGCCCTGACCTGAGTGTTGTCAAGAAGTGGGGTAATTACTGGGCATCCTAATGGATCTCACTTACCTAGAAGGCAGAAAGAATAGAGAGACCATGTTTAAGAAGCAGCGGTGACTAAGCGGTGACAGCCAATAGGGAGTGTTTGGTCACTTTTGGGGTGCATTCAATGACCTTGTTTTTGCCTTTGCTCAGACATGACTGCAGAGTGGACTTGGTTTGCTCCCCTTGTCTGATGTTGGTGATCTTTGAGAGTGTTTATGATCAACAGGAAAAATCAGGGTCCAGCTGTGAGTTCCAGTCTGCTTTTTTCTTTCTCAGAAGATAGAGTCCTCAGATCCTGCCCTAAAGGCACTTGCAGGCTAGTGAGAGATAAATAAGTCCACAGCCCTGATTTTATTCTCTTTATAATGAGGTGGGATGGAATAGAGGAGGTGAGGGGTTTGTGTTCTCACAATGAAATCAGAAAACTCCATCTCATCTCTGCCACCTTTGTGGCCAGCAGGGTGATGTTGCTCAAGAAACCATAAAGAAGGTGGGAGGACTTCAACATGGTTACCCTTCCAGGGTTCAGTGTAGTGGTGTACTCAGTGCCGTTCTGTGTGCTTGTACGTAAGAGAGCTTGAGAGGACTGTGCCTTACACACACAGGCTCCCCAGACTCCAGGTATAATCCACTCATTAAGATCAAAATCCCTTTAAGGGTTCTCCTTCTTCCTTGTCCATCCAACCAGATAACAGGCATGAAGACTGGGAGAAAGCATGAGTAGGAGAGAAGAAAGGAAGGTATGCGTGGGCATGTGACTCTGTGTTCTATGGAAAGGCTCGCCCTTGTGACCATTTCAGCTTCTAAATCTTAGCAAGGTGAGGGCTGGAAGCGCCAGCTACTCAGAGGAGCCTCTGAGGAAGGGGGGACAGTCAAAGGTGAGAAAGTGAGGGCTGAAAACAATGCAGGGATAGGCAAGTGACAGTGGCCACTACTGTTGTGTCCTTTGTTTTTAGAAGATCCATAAGACCAAGACCCTCTGCAGTTTCAAACTGAGCTTAAGGCAACATGAAAAGAAAGAACTAGAATTGTCTCCCTCTACTACTGTGTATTCAACCTTGAGCACACTCTCTACTTTCCTTGCCTTGACTTTTTGAAAAGAGAGCAAGGTGGTTAGCCTAGAAGAGGCTTGGGGAAAGAAAGAGAAGAGCAGTGTGTGGGCAAGCCTCAAAGGCAGGTGAGAGCCTCAGGCTGGTTTGCACATGCTCAGAAGTGGGGAAACCACATTTCCACTGAGGCGGCTAATGAAGACTCTGGCCCCTTTTCTGCCCAGCCCCACTGCACCTGGAACCCTGGTTTTCTTCCACCTGTCCATTCACAGACCTAAGACCATCTGAATAATGACTGAGTTCTTCACTGCAGCCTTTCAAACACAGAACTGTCATCCACCACCAATATAATTTTATCACTGACAGGCCAATGGAACTGAAGTTAACCTAGACTTGCGTAACAGTACAGGCCTATAAACGTACGCTGTGACTTTTTAGAAATCAGTTGCTGAAAACACATGGACAAAGGAGAAAAGGGGAAAAATGAGAGTGAGGCATACCAAAAGACACTCTTAACTATAGAAAACAAACTGAGGGTTGCTGGGGGGAGGTGGGGTGGAGGATGGACTAAATGGGTGATGGGCATTAAGGAGGGCTTTTGTTAGGATGAGCCCTGGTTGTTATATCTAAGTGATGAATCACTGAATTCTCCTGAAACTAATATTACACCATATGTTTACTAACTGAAGTTTAAGTAAAAATTTGAGACATTGAAAAAATAATCAGTTGCTGATTGTCAATTATTAGAACATGTCTTCAGCCAAGTCCTTCATTAGCGCATACTAAATAAACAAGACATATATTTTAATCAGAGCTGTTTTCTGGGTTGTGTTAATGTTGTCCTTGACTACAACTGCGTTTTCCATTTTCTAGCCGGAAGGTAAAGCTGCTATAAAACTGTAGGAATACTTAAGCTACAAAAAATAGGAGGAAATGTCACACCCCACGCCAGGTATCATGCAGCAGGATGGGCAAGCACCAAAAGAGACTCATGAACAATTTCAAATACCTTGAGAGAAGTCAGTGTCACTGTAATAGACTGAAAAATACGTAAGTGACACAGACCACATTCTAGAAAAGGAAGAATAATGATGAATCATTTCTGAGTGTCAATTATCGCAAGGATGGCTGATTCTGGGGACTGATTCCGTTCCTTTGATAAAGACACCAATAGATTAGAAAGGGAAAATCTCACTATAAGGAACTGTGACTTCAATTCAGGGTGAGAGTAAGGAGAGTTATATATTCCTGTGTAATCAGTAATCTTCTACCTGTAAATTAATGTGCTCTTTGAGATGAAAGAGGATGATTTCTTAGATATGACAACAGCACACGAGGCGAAAGAGGTTGGTGAACTGGGCTTCATCAAAATTTAAAACTTCTCTGCTTTGAAAAACACCATCAAGAAAAATAAAAGACAACCCCAAGACTAGGAGACAGAGTTGTGCCCGAGTTTTCGTGTCTGAGAGACCACTACGGAGCCAACACCGATGCAATCACACGAGGGTTTATTCAACAAGCTTAAGCTTGAGCCCAAGTATATCTGACACAGCAGAGTAGGGACTTGGACCCCGAGCTTAGTTAAGGCAGGGGTATTTATGGGTTCCTGTTACTAAAGCAGGGTGGGGGTCTCTGGAACCAAAGCAGGGTGGGGCTTCCTGGAACTAAAGTAGGGTGGGGGTCTTTAGAACTAAAGTAGGGTGGGGCTTCTTAGAACTAAAGTAAAGTAGGGGAAAGTTCAGCCCTTGGGCACAGGGGTCTGAGATGGCAGTACTTATGCTAAGGCTAAACCTTAGGTGGGATGGCCTTGATTTTTCTCGGCCTCCACAACAGTATTTGCAAATCATGTATCTGATAAGGGAATCATATCCAGGATATATAAAGAGCACTTACAACTCAATAATAAAAAGATAAATAACCCCATTTTTTAGAAGGCAAAATATTTGAGTAGACATTTCTCCAACAAAGAGAGATAAACGGCTCCTAAGCATGTGAAAAGAAGCTCCTAGCTAGTCATTCAGGAAATGCTATTTCTAACCACAATGGGATACTACTTCATACCCTCTAGAATAGCAATTACCAAACAACAGCGGCAACAACAAGAAGTAGTGGCAATGATGTAGAAACTGCCTATAGTGTTGAAGAGTGGAACTTTCATACAATGTTGATGGCAATGTAGAATGGTGCAATCACTTTGGAAAACAGTTTAGAAGTTCCTCAAAATGTTAAACACAGAATTAGCATACAACCCAGTAACCTGGGCCTTATGGGAATTCTAATGGGTTATATGGTGACTACTAATGGGTACAAATCTTTGGGAATGATGAACATGACCTAAAATTATTTATGGTGATAGTTGCACAACTCAGTAAATACATTGAAAACCATTCAATTATAAACTTCAAATGGGTAAAATTAATGGTATGTAAAATATATTTCATAAAGCTCTTAAGAGTCAACACGAATGAGGGAATAGCAACCATATTCACATTTAAAAAAAAAAAAAAAACAGCAGAATTGTCACTGTTTCCATTAGGAAATTTTTAGTAACCATAGTCAGTCAAGACTTGACTTTAAGTTTGCACTAAAATTACTTGTCAGAACTGGAGGCTGGGTATCCCACTGCTATTTACTGAAAATGATTAACCTTTAATGCACTAGTAATATCTAGGGAAAAGGAAACATAGGGGTCTCAGTAGGTTTCCCTTAGAAGGTCATGTGATTTCTGAGAAACAAACCACTAGGTCTGAAGTTGTCAGTATTTTAACTCTGGGGATGGTTGGTGTAACACCAAACATCCTGAAAGAGCATACAACCATGTGTATTAAGACCACATCCTCAGCTCAGAAAGGATCATAAAACAGTTCTAATAGAAAGTGTACTGAATATTGTTCCTTGAGGGACTGAGGTTCATCTGTCTTAAACAAAAACGTTTCTCAATATTAGAACAAAATAGCCATGTCTGACTACATTTTCCTTCTTTAGCTAAATCCAGAAAGAAGGAAGAAAGGGAAGGAGACAGTGGGTGGGGTGAGGAAGAGAGAGGGGAGGATGAAGGTGGGGGGAAGGGGAAACTCAGTATCTTTCCTGTATCTCAAGGTGTATAATCAAATACACCTGTCTGTGGAAACACAGACAGCCAACACTCCCTATCCCCACTCCCTCTGTCTTCACACCTGCCACAGGCTTCAGGTAGGAGCACAATAAATAATCTTCCACAAAGTGGGGAAGGAAAAATCTAGGCAGGAGCTTACTAATAAATAAGACTCCCTTCTGCATTTCCACTTGCCCTTGGCCTATTAGTCCTTATATAACCCAAGGAGATAACTAGGAAAAAATTTGGTTGCTGACCAATTTTTTTCAAAGCTCTAATTTAAGTCTTAATAGATTCCATTAGTGGAAGCAGAAGATAGTATTGCTGCTGATGAGAACTAGAATCCTCCAAATTTCTGTGAAAACACATTAGAGTCTCCCCTTGTGTACTACGTTCTGAGGGCAACAGGGTCCTCTCATCCCCACCCACACAATAGAGTTGCCCTCCCCTCCCTCAGCAGTCCTAGCAAAGGAAAGCATGATCACTCGTAATGAGTAATTGTTCACTGTTCTCACTTGGGTTTCATTTCTGAATGTTCAGGTTTGAACTTGGAAAGAGAGAAAACCACATCCTTTGTACCCTCAATATATAGATGGAGTTAGTCAAGAGCTAACACAGATTTTCATGCCGATTGATGTGGGGACAGGACAGCAGCCACAATGAGGATCTCCTGTATGTTTCCGGCATCCTCTTTCTCAATTGCCGTTTTTCTCCTGCTGATTCCTGGAGGTAAGACTGCTTCTCATCATTTCCAGCATAACCATTAAGCAAATGGAGCAGACTCTCAACAAACTTTTGGCAAGATTAGCTATGTATAAGAGGAGATATTTATTCCCCATGCTTTAATACTCTCCCTTGAATTCTATGTCTTTATTTTAGAAGGAAAAACATCCTTCCTTCCTCTTTAAAATTTCCTCACAAAAAATAATGGAACCACCAGTGTTTATTTCTGACTATTTATAAATTGAAAATTTATAAATGAATAAACAAAATAAGTGAATAAACAAAGATGCTTGAGTTAGGAAAATAAGTAGTATCTTTCAGGAAGGGAATAGTGGTGTTCAGCCTTTCTTGCTGCAGAAAGTACATGGATGGTTTTAAATGGAAGTTTAAAAAAAAACCCTGATTTTGTCACCCAAAACAGATGAGGAATGACTTGAATTTATATCATTTCTCTAGTGTGTCACTGGGAATGTCCCCACATTGACTCTTTGGGGGTATTGAGCGACTTCTCTGGCATTCCAAGTAGTAACCAACATGACTGGTTTTATATGAGCTGCATGAGCATCAGTTTCAAACACTATGAAGCTCATGGCATTATCACAAGACAGGTTATACCCCCTGAGTGGCTTTAGACTTTTCCTTGAAAACCTTCAAGAGAGTGAGGACTTGTCTAGGACTGCTTCAAGTATGCTGACAGGTAGGCACTAGCCATGGCTTTAGCCCAAGGTCTATCAGGTTTTGTACGTGGGAGCAATGGCCACGGGCTGATGCAAAAACCTGTCTCACCAGGAATCCGCAAGGAAGTTTATCTTGCACCTAAAAATGAGAAGAAATTTTTAAAATAACAAGGTTGCTGCACATATGGGTCAAAAGCGTGGGCAGACCATCAGCCTGGCATAGTAGGACTGTGTTCAGGCATGTTAAATCTTCTGTAACATTGAAAACAGAGCAGATATTAAAAAAAAAAAAAAAATCCAGTGATATCTTTCCTTCAAAGGAAACAACAGAGGGGCTTGCTCCACTCTTCTTTGTTGCCTGTGGTCAGAGAGAGCAATGTGGGCACATAAAGGGAACAGGTAGAGTAAAGCAAGACTTGGTGCTCTGGGCCAGGGTTCTCAACTCTCCTGTACATTAGAATACTCTGGAGGGCTTTTTAAAATGCTTGCATCCAGCCCCAGCTCCCAAGACTCTCATTTATTTTGACTCTGGGGAGGGATCAAGAATTGCTAGGTTCCAGAAGCTTCTACCCCTGACCCTTATAGGAGTGGTTGGTTGCAGATGTTTGACTTTTTTTTTTTTTTTGGAAGCTTGTGTCTGTGCTCACCAAACAGATGATTTTGCAAAATAAAAATGAATTATTCTGCTGAGTTTATAACTTCTGCAGCTCAGAAGGTCCAAAGATGTACCGTTGGGATCTTTACCTACATGACTCACCCAAGGAAAATTTGAGATGGGGGTGAAGTTGTCAGCATTTCTCTAAATTCTTTATCTTCTAACTTCTAGAGTCTAGTATATCCACTTCCCAACACACTTCTGGAAATGAGAGCCCTTGGGACCACCCTCTTCCCCTTCACTCACTCTCACCATCTGCATCTGATTGTGAATTTGGAAGCGAGATGGCTTTATTAATGGGGTAACAGGCACTCTGCCCTAAAGGAGAAACCACTAAATCTCAGCCAGTGGTCAGAAGTATTTTAGAAGAGTCCAACAGCATCTGGCACAGGGGTGGAGGACTGAAAACGTATCACAAAGGCAAAGGCACAAGATGGCTAAACCAGCATGAATGGGGTTTCTTGTGGGTAAGACTATTTTCTGTAATCATGAAACCCTAATCCTGCTCTGTCATCATGGAAATTTGATCAAGGCAGAGTTCTTTCCTTCTTTCTCCTACCTCTTTGGAAAAGGCCTTTGGTTTGACCATGCGTTTCAGTCTGCAGGTTGAGAGGGAGCCTCGGGTGCAATAGATACTCTTCTGTCCATTTAGGAACAAGAGAGTACCAGTTTCAATTAAACAGAAGTCTCACAATGACCAAAGAACTCATAGGTGGGGCACAGCTTAAAGGCACTCTATCAGTTTATAAGCCGTGTGTTTTGGCAAGGACGGAAGGGCAATCTCAGGCTTCTAAAGGCTGCTCTACTTCCCCAGATCAGTGCTCAGCCAGAAGGGAGGAGGGTGGAGTGCCCTCAAGGTGGTCATCATCACTAGCATCTCTTGGAGCAACCACTACCAACCCGACCTCCATGGTTATGGCAGATTTCCAGCCTCCTAATCCCAGGAGCTGCTGATGGCCCAGCTTCTGTGGGTGAAAGAAGAGCAGGACACTCTCAGGGAGTCCAGCAAGAATGGGATTTACATTCTGATATCCAAACATCTCCATGGAGGGCGAGGGAGGCAGGGGGTGGGGGGGAACCTGTCACCTATGTTTCCTCTCCAAGCAGAAAAAGCATGTGTGGTCTCAGGAACATGGCTTTAGGGGGAGCTCTTTGGGGTGGGCGCTGAGAGGATTTGTCTTTTTCTTTTTACAGATTTCTGTGTAGAAATTATTGGAGGAAATCAAGTGACTCCTCATTCAAGACCCTACATGGTGCTACTTAAAGGAAAAAAAATCTGTGCGGGGGCTCTGGTTGCAAAAGACTGGGTATTGACTGCAGCTCACTGTGTCCTGTAAGTGCTCGGGTTCTAAAAATGTTTGTACAGATGTTCTTATTTGGGGGAATATTAATAAAGAGAATAAATCTTCACTAAAACCACAGGAAGCTCACGTTAGTATCTTCACATCACTTAAGTCTCTGGGAAATTGCTTTACCCCAGCAGGGAGTTAAGCCCAGACTCAGCCCCAAAGGATCAGACCCATGGGGGATCCACAGTGGGCACCAACATGCTTGCTGTCATACTCGGCTAGAGCTACCGGCTCTGAGCGCTGCAAGCCTTTGCTTCTGGTCTTGACTTCATGACTAGAGAGAATTAACCAGAGTATGAAAGGGTAAAACTAAGGTGTCCCCTTGGGAGCCTGAGCTCAACAGTCAAGTAGAAAGCTTGTTTCTTTTTTTCTTTTTATATTTTTAAATAACATTTAGCATATTATTTTTTTCAGGGGTACAGGTCTGTGAATCACCAGTCTTAGACAATTCATAGCACTCACCATAGCACATACCCTCCCCAGTGTACATCACCCAACCACCCCTCCCCTCTTACCCCCCATCCCTCCAGCAACCTTCAGGTTTTTTTTCCTGATATTAAGAGTCTCTTATGGTTTGTCTCCGATTCTGGTTTCATTTTGTTCCATTTTTCCCTCCCTTCCCATATGATCCTCTGTCTTGTTTCTCGAATTCCTCATATCAGTGAGATCATATGATAATTGTCTTGCTTTGATTGACTTATTTTGCTCAGCATAATACCCTCTAGTTCCATCCACGTTGTTGCAAATGGCAAGATTTCATTTCTTTTGATGGTTGCATAGTATTCCATTGTATATATATACCACACCTTCTTTATCCATTCATCTGTTGATGGACAACTAAGCTCTTTCCATAGTTTGGCTATTGTGGACATTGCTGCTATAAAAATTCAGGTGCATGTGCCCCTTCGGATCACTACATTTGTATCTTTGGGGTAAATACCCAGTAGTGTGATTGCTGGGTCATAGGGTAGCTCGATTTTCAACTTTTTGAGGAACCCCCATACTGTTTCCCAGAGTGCCTGCACCAGCTTGCATTCCCACCAACAATGTAGGAGGGTTCCCATTTCTCCGCATCCTCGCCATCTGTTGTTTCCGGACTTCTTCATTTTAGCCATTCTGACTGGTGTGAGGTGGTATCTCATTGAGGCTTTGATTTGTAGAGAAAGCTTGCTCCTAATACTTTCCCTCTTCCTTTTCTGACCGTCTCTCACTTCTCAGCCATCTCTTAACCCCCGCTGACTACTACCTTCAGAGCTCTTCCAGGCCTGCTCTTTCCTCCATTCTCATAATCAAGCCTCTAAACTTTGGCTGTCCAATATGGTAGCCACTGTCATATGGTTACATGAATTTACATGTGGCTCTATGAATTTAAATTAAAGCTCAATAATATTACAAATTTATTTCCTTGGTGGCATTAGCCACATTTCAGGTCCTTTCTAGCCACAGGTGGCTAGTGGCTACCATTTTGAATGAGGCAGATGTATAGAACATTTCATCATTCAGTTGTGCTCTACTGAAACCAGTTCTAGTTTCTTAAGTGATACTCACATCAACTGATGTAATGGAAAAATGACAGTGTGACCATCTGGTTGGTTTCATTTAGATTATGCTGTGAATGATGATAACCTTAATCACTAATACACCAGAGAGCATTTTTTTAAGTAGGATGAGGCCCCACGTGGGGCTTGAGTTTATACCCCTGAGATAAGGGGCACAGGCTCTACTGAACCAGCCAGGCACCTCCTGAGTATTTTTATTTTATCAATCAAAATGAACCTTTTGCAGGGAGTAAAAAAAGAGAAAGGATCCTGGGTCCCTGCTTCAGATCACCATCCCCCCAATATACACACACTCAGTGCCATGCAAATAGGGTTCATGGAGGAATCATATTCTGAAAGTTTTCCCTTTTAAGTTTGTTGTTCTCTTACAAAGATCCCTTCAGTGCATTCCTCTACAATTACTGAGTGCGTTTTGCTTCCATCTCTAGACCCCTGAGATCTTTGTTTTCCAGCATTCTGCAACCTGATTCTGCAACCTGATTCTCCACCACAGCTCAAGGAGGGTGAGGGGGCACTAAAACCCTAACCCCTAAGATCCCAAGCCTTGGCTTAGCTGCCGTGGAGTTCTCTTGTTGTTTTTCAGCAGACCTAGTTTAGTGTGTTGCAAAGAAGCTGGTGGTGATAATGACAGATTCATAAACAATTATTTTATTCTTTAAACTACACTTTTTTTTTCTTTCTGAGCCACAAACAAGTATTGCCACAGAAAGTAGATTGACAAATGAGACAGTAAAGCGGATCATATAATATGCTGAGCTCCTAATATAAAGAATAAACCCAGTTAACAGTGTCGTGTCTGTTTCCAGGAACAAAAATTCCCAGGTCATTCTTGGAGCCCACTCAATAACCAAGAGGGAGTCAGAAAAACAGATAATGTATATTAAGAAAGAGTTTCCTTATCCGTGCTTTGACCCTCACACACATGAGGGGGATCTGAAACTTTTACAGGTATGTACCTCTGATAGACTTCACAGTCACAGAACATCCTACCATCTGGTGGCCTCCATGGAAATTTTTTTCTTGGTGCTCTGTGGCTATAGACAAGAGTTACATAATGGGGTCCTTGAAGGTGGGGCTAGAATTTAAGTAAAAATAGGACCATTTAAATGATCTTATTTTGTTAAGTCTTCATGCTTGTCTTCTAACAGCTGAACAAAAAAGCAAAAATTAATAAAAATGTGAGTATCCTCCCTCTCCCTAAGAACGGGGATGATGTCAAACCAGGAACCATGTGTCAAGTTGCAGGCTGGGGGAGCATTCGCAATAACTCCTCTCAGTCTGACACCCTCAGAGAAGTCAATATCACTGTCATAAATCGAAGAATCTGCAATGATGAAAAGCACTATAATTATAATCCTGTGATTGGACTGAATATGATCTGTGTTGGCAGCCTCAAAGGTGGAAAAGACTCGTGCAATGTAAGTAAAATAATGTCCCACGTGTTAGCTGTTGGAGTAAGTCCCGCAGATAGAGAACCTATAACATCAGGCTTTGTCTTGTCATGGCATTGGCTTCTGCAAGGTCCTAGTGTTTTGTTTTTGTTTTGTTTTTTTTTTTTTAACAGAAATTCGATAAAATCCCAAATAAATCAATGTAAGTTCATGTAAGTCATTCATCAGAAACTTGTTCTCATTTTTCATATAAGCATATACAGATCTCAATTTGAAAATATGTAACATCCAGGAAAGCTGAAGTCAGGACTCCTCTAAGGACTTCAATGCCCTTTTCCTCACCTCAGTACTCCCCACAAAATTCACTGTCACTTAACCTAGCAAGTCTGACATGCCTGTCCTTTCCAAGCCTGACTAAGGATCTCTGGCCAGACTCTACTGCTTCCTGGAGCCAAGCTCAGTCCCCAGGAAGCAAATTCCAAATGTGACCCATCCAGAGACTGTGCAAGTCTCCATCCCAGAGTCCCCTGAGAGGCAGTGAGACAGGGCTCTGCTTAAAGATATAAGGAGCAGAGACACCTTAGAAAGTTTTAAGCTCTGAGTTTATCATTTCTCACCTTTCCCAAGGACCCTGTAGAGCCTCCTCTGAAGAGAAGCAGTTGCAGTGTAGGTGGTCTGGGAGTTTGAATCAGAGACTGAGAGATCCAGGTGTCTCCGTTCTTTCCAGAAGCTTGGCTAAACATATGCAGAATCTGAATGGCTTCATTTTGGGACCATGGCTAGGCACATCCCAGGAAGAGATGACATTGGTCCTCTGCACCTTTCCACTTTCTCTCCTTTGCTCTCTCTCCTCCCCTCCCTTCATCCACCATCTTGACAATCCAGAAACCCAGAACCTTCCCACCCTTGGAAACACATGCAGAATCCTGAGGCCACAGCCACGTCCCAGTGTGCCTGTCCCCTCTCCACTGCCACCCTAGGGTCAAAGCTTAGCCATCCTTCTGCCTTTCTCTTAGTGCCAAAGACCCTTTAGAATTGGCTCTGATGGACTCATGATGAAAATTTCAGACCCTATGTGAAATATACCTGTCCAGGAGGGGTCCCAGGCTCTCACACACTTCCCTTAGTTCATGTACTCATAAGCCCAGTTTTTGCCTGAAAAGGAGGGATCATTGATGCCTTCACTTGGCTGGGAAGGTGTTGGGCACTCAGAGCCTGGCGTTTACAGAGCTCTATGTACATGCCTCGGTGGCTTTCTGTCTAGCACCACCGATATTCTCTAAAGCAAGAGTAGTGAAATGACCACTTCAGACTCTAGACCTCAATACATTTAAATATGCTGATTCTAGAGTTCCATGAGAGAATACAGGGTCACACAGTGTGTAGCACAGTCAGGAGGCATAAAGCAGTGACCTCAGCTAAGTAAAGCCTCTCTGTTGGCAGAGTTCATTAACTTTGAAGTGTGACCACTGGTTTCTGGGATTTCCCATCTAGTGTCAGATGCTCCAAAGAGACTTGGGGGAGCAATTTCTGTCTATTTGACAGGACGAAGGGGAAAGTTGCTTTGGTTTTGTTCCTTTAGGAAAACAGTTACATGCTAGAGAAACTAGAACACATGATGCCTTATAAAACTAGAAGACATGATGCCTCTTTGCCTGAATATCCCATCTGCATTTGACTGTTTTACCCTTTGCGTTATTAAGCATTTTAAGAAAATGACAAACAGGAGGGCTTCCCTTCTAAAGCAGAATCAGTCTCAAAATTGGTGGATAGCATGAGCAGTAATACAAGTTTTATTGCATGTTCACTGGTTTATAAATAAATTGAACAGGCCAATTTAAAAATATTAAAACATTTCCAAACATTTGGGACTTTTTAAAAAAATTTTTTAAAGATTTTATATTTGACAGAGAGAGAGGGAACACAAGCAGGGGGAGTGGAAGAGGGAGAAGCAGGCCTCCCGCCAAGCAGAGAGCTGGATGCAGGGCTTGATCCTAGGACCCTGGGACCATGCCCTGAACCAAAGGCATATGTTTAACAGTTGAGCCACCCAGGTGCCCCAACATTTGGGACTTTTAAGCACTTATTTTCATTTAAGTCAAGATTGTCTTAACTTCACATTGAATGTTCCACATTCAATGGAATTTTTTCCATCCCACTAGTGAACATAATCCAAGCTGATCCCCATTACCTTTCCTGTTTTCCCCCAGGGAGATTCTGGAAGTCCTTTGATATGTGAGGGTAGTTTTAGAGGCATTACTGCCTTTGGCCTTCCAGGAAAATGTGGAGACCCTCGAGGACCTGGCGTCTATACTCTTCTCTCACAGAAGCATCTCCACTGGACAATTGCGACTATGAAGGGGTTTGTTTAGCTAATTGTACTTCAGTGCATTTGCTGTCACTTCTTTTTTCATTGTTTGTTTCGAATTTTTATTTAAATTCCAGGTAGTCAACATATAGTGTAGTATTGGTTTCAGGAGTAGAATTTTGTGATTTATGGGATGGGCACTTGCTGTGACTTCTTAATCTTATCATAAATAAAATCAATTTGTGGAGCTGTATCCATTTCTCCTATACCTTCAGTGGGCAGATCTGCACTGGCACGGGGAAGCAGAGGAATATGACAACCTTACAGATATTGCAAGAGAGACGAGAGAGCCAATGTCACCAGGGTCAACCATGTGTCAAGTGACATACATACTTTCCTCGAATTATTCACTGTCTAAATGGGGCCCAGCAGGAGTGACAATAAGGTCAGGTCTGTCTAGTGACAGGCTCAGCAATTCCGCAGGAAACAGGAACAGCCAGTGGAGCATTTGGGTTTAAAAGGAAATGCTTTTGCTCTTCTAAGGCCATTGCTCCACATCAACACATGCTATCAATCTATCCATCTCTCTGCAAGAACCTGAGTCCAAGAAAGAAGTAGACGGGGCAGTGTCTCACCGTGTTTTCCAAAGGCAGGTGAGAAATAGAAAATACAATTCCATGGGACAGAAATGATGCCCTTGGCAGGCAAGAAAAGTATGCAACAGAGAGTTAGCCTCCTCTCTCATGGGTTTGCATAGAAGCCTTTGATTATCTAGGTGATTTCTTGGTTCTCCTCAACCCTGAGCCTGGGTGGATCCAGCCAACACAATGGTTACAGGAGCTGCCATCACATACTAGGCAGTAACTGCTCAAAGGCTTCCTTGAAAAACCCCTATGTTGTTATTCAGCACGTTGAACTCACTGGGGAGTTCTCAGTCCAACAGCCACTTCAAAATGTGATTATGTGAATGGATTCCTGAAATTTCCATCAGTTCCTTTAGAAGTGTACATGCACATGCACACACACACAATGTATACCCAAGCCAAGAACATACATCAACACCAAGAGACAGCCTCCTAAAACAAAGAAGGAGCATAGCTCAATTACAGATCCTCAGCCCCACCTCTAGAAATTTTTATTTAGTTGCATTCAATGAGACCGAGGACATAATATTCTTTATATAATCTCCCCAGTGATTTCAATATACAGCTGGTGATGGGAGGCCTTACACTAAAAAATGAAGTCTGGTGCTAACATCTAAAACAGGGCTCTAAGAGAGTCCCTAGGATGATATTGTAGATGCCTGCTATAATCCCTAATTCATAGTTAGAATTTTAATAGCAATAAGAGGATAGACTATTCCCTACTGGCAACATTATAGATTTCGAAGTCCAATTAAAAAGTAGTTGCATAGAACCCTCATTCATTGCTGATGGAAGCGTACACTGATACTTCTTAGGCAAGTTGGTAGAGACTACTTAAAACTCAATATCCTATGACCAAGCAGTTCCACACCTGGGTATATGCCCAACAGAAATGTGTGCTTTTGTCCACCAAAGAATGATTAAGAGTGTGCATAGTAACTTTATTCTTTTTCTAAAAGATTTATTTATTTTTAGAGGACACGTGAGCAGGGGAAGGGGCAAAGGGACACTCTCAAACAGACTCCCCACTGAGTACAGGGCCTGACAAAGGGCTTGATTTCACGACCTTGAGATCATAACCTGGGCCAAAATCAACAGTCAGATGCTTAACCAACTGAGCCACTCAGGTGCCCCACAACTTTATTCTTAAAGTCAAAATGGAAAATAGCTCAAATATTTATCCACAGTAAGATGGATTGACAATTGTCATACATTTATACATGGGAATATTACACAGCAATGAAAAAGAAAAGCCTACCGTTACATGTAACAACATGAATTAATATTACAAGCCTAATAGTGAGTGAAAGAAGTCAAAAAGAATATAAAAGATGTGATTCCATTTATCTGCAGGTTGGCATAAAACAAAAGTATCGTGTAGAGGTCAGAATAATGGAAAGATGTTGACAAAGAGTAGGTACAGGGAAGTCTTTAGGGTACAAGAAATGTTCAAGTGGATGGTATAGACTGATGCCAAGAGTTCAAACCCAAGTAACATCGTCTCAAAACACTTCCTAGAGAGGTTAAGACTTTGATGAGCAAAGAAAAGGAAGAGAGTAGTAGAAATTCCAGACTAGAAGAAAAGCTCTGACAAAAGCACAAAGGCAGGAAATCAAAAGACCTAGCCCAGGGTCAACAAAGGAAATGAGTAAGGATTAACATTTAAAAGATGGGGCGCCTGGGTGGCTCAGAGGGTTAAGCCTCTGCCTTCGGCTCAGGTCATGATCTCAGGGTCCTGGGATCGAGCCCCACTTCGGGCTCTCTGCTCAGCGGGGAGCCTGCTTCCCTTCCTCTCTCTCTGCCTGCCTCTCTGCCTACTTGTGATCTCTCTCTGTCAAATAAATAAATAAAATCTTAAAAAAAAATTTAAAAGAACATGTGCGCTGGGTGGCCCAGTCCGTTAAGAGTCTGACTCTTGATCTCAGCTCTGGTCTTGATCTCAGAGTTGTGAGTTCAGGCCCCACGTTGTGTTCCACACTGGGCATGGAGCTTACTTTAAAAAAGAGAAAGAGAGAACAGTGGCCTGATCGAGCCTAAAAAAAACTTAGCAATTATCAAATCCAAAGTCTTATTCTTGTAAGTGTTATGACCACATGCAAGTTTGCTCAGTTGGTCTATGGCTGTTCTAGGGCTCAGGACCCTAAGGTTGAGGTGAGGGCTCTATGTAATAGGGAGTCATTGAGAGTTTCTGAGCAGGGGCTGAGAAGATCACCACCATGCTTTTAGAAATGTAGCCTAACTGTGTGGTGGAGACCCATGAAGAATAAAGAGAGGAAAACAGAAGGAATTACAATGAATTGGTCATCAGGTATTCAGTACATGACTAGAATGAAACAGAAGAGAACAAGTTGTGAGCAGATTAAGCATGGAATGGAATAATCAGGAGGTTACCTGGATGATGGGATGACCAAGATAGGGATGAGAGCAGGGAGAGGGACAAGGGAGTTCTACAGGGGATCTCATTTTGAGAGGAAATACTGGGCATGCTTAACATACTGCTTAGCATATAGTGGAATTTTAACCAATATTTTTCAAGTGAATAAGGGATTTTTTAATGTATTTGGTTTAAGCTAAAACAGGAAAGGATCTCAGAAAGGAAATATCCAGAGTCAGAAAGAAATATGAGGCTAGAGATTGGGAGAAAAGTCAAGAGGGGAAAAGGTGTTTGGAAATCTCTGCTGTAGAAATCTCTGCTATCACAGTGGAAATGCATCCCTAACAAGGAAGAGATAGAAAAAAAGAAAAAGAAGGGAGAAGAAGAGGAGAATGAGGGAGGGGAAAATAGAGAAGAGGCAAAGATAGTATCTGGGAATGGAACAGGAGGAAGCAGAGCAAATAGGCATGAGAAGAAAGGTCACGAGAACATTCACCTCAGGAAAAGCACGTCATCCAGTTTGGTAGTCACAACAACCCCGTGGAGAAGACAAAGCCACTGTCCTTATTCTCACTTTGAAGTGAGGAAGCTGGAGCTCGTAGAGTTGCTGAGTGACAGCAGCTCCATACACAGGCTGTGCCATCTGCTGAAGCAGAAAACACTCGGGTCTGGTCTGGACTCAAAGCCAGGTGCAGGACTCTGCCTCTGTGGCCTGTGGGAAGAAGGGAAGACAGCTCATGTCCCACATTACAAGGGCTGTTGCTGAGGTGGAGGGCCCCGTATCCCCTCCCAGGATGAAGGCTTCTCTGAAACCTGCCATATATGAAGCTGGCACTCCCACTGTGCCTTTGCTGTGGTAAACACCAGTCCAAGCTAACTGTAGGCAGCAACCTCAGGTGGCTGAGGTTTTGCTTCACTGGGTTTCCCTTTCAGAGCTCTTCCCCCTTTTATTAGTTTCCTAGGGCTGCCATAACAAATTACCACACACTGCTGGAAACAAGACAAATTTCTTTTCTCATAGCTCTGGTGACCAGAGGTCCAGAATCAAGGTGTCGGCTGGACTGGCTCCCTCTGGAGGCTCTGGGGGAGCTTCCAACCCTTGCCTCCTATCTTTGATTTGTGGCCACATCACTCCGTTCTCTGCCTCTGTGTCACATGGCCCTTTTTTCCATGTGCGTATTCTCTCCTGTGTGTCTCTTCGAAGGACACTTGTCATTGGATTTAGGGCCCATCCAGGATGATCTCATCTCACAATCCTTGACTTAATTACATCAGTTTTTTGCTAAAGAAAATCACAATCACAGCTTCCAGGGATTTGACAAGTGGCGGGATCATTTCTAGCCCACCACGTCCCTCATGCCCCAAATCATTATCAGCTCTATCTTCTCTACTCCACGAGCACCCAGGAATTGCTACTACTGTGCTCCAGCCACCCATCCCATCCTCCTTATCCTCTCCAAAAAGTCATCCCTTGGGACCTAAGTTTCAAGGAGATAATCAAATAAATTGAGGCAGATTAATAGGAAAGGACCCAAAAAGCTCTACCCCAAAGCAAACATGAGTCTTAGTTATGTAATTCTGGAGACAATCCAACTTTTTCTGTTATCTACCTGATCGTCTCCCAAAGAACATTTTGTGGAACAGTAATTCCATATGAAGTTGGTTAATAGGTATTAAAAAAAGAAAACAGTGTTTAATGTTCACATTAGTTTGGGATCTCCAGGTTAAAAAAAAATTAAACAGGATTCCTTATTTCAAGGCTGCTTGGTTTGGGAGAAGAGATTATAATAAGCAGCATTTCTGAAACTTAGTTGACCAAAGTCATGTCCTTTTTTTTTTTAAGATTTTGTTTATTTATTTGACAGACAGAATCACAAGTAGGCAGAGAGGCAGGCAGAGAGAGAGAGAGGAGGAAGCCGACTCCCAGCTGAGCAGAGAGCTCAATATGGGGCTCGATCCCAGAACCCTGGGATCATGACCCGAGCTAAAGGCAGAGGCTTTAACCCACAGAGCCACCCAGGTGCCCCAGTCATGTCCTTTTGACATGAACTTCTCACATGGCTCACGTTCCTTGGAAAATACTTGGCAAAATCTATCCTAACCCAACAGTGACGGCTAACAATCAAACGTTCAGGCCAAAGCAGACAAAACTGACTCCATGAAAGAAGGCTGGGGCCAGGAGCATGGAGGGAAGGAAAGAGGTTGTGTAAGTTTTTGACTGAGGAGGTATTTGGGGACACACATAAAATATAGCTAGGTTGGTAGTCATCTCATAGAACTAGTACAGTTTTCAATTCAAATGAGATCTGGAATTTCAGAAATAATCTTGTGTTCTGACACCAGATTCTCAGGAGCAAAGAGTACGTATACATATTCCACTCCTGAAGGAGACATTTCTTAGACACGGGAATTTTTCCATCCACACACATCATGCCCAATGGTCGCCTGGATGCTCACGCACACATATGCACACAGGCACAGGCACACATGCCCCCAAAGAGACATGGGTTTGACTCTGGGTGTGTCAGTGCATTAAAAATAAATCTAGATTCATAGATACAAAGCAGCTCCCTTATTTTATAGATGAAAAAAAGTTCAGTAACTTGTCCCACGTGCCTTGTCCCACATCACAGAGCTAATTGATGGCAAAGCCAGAACTAGAATCAAAATTCAGTGCTTTAATCCTTTAGCCCATTCTCCAGTCCCACAGCAAAGAAGAATCTCTTTTCCTAGGGAATACCACTGCTCCTTATTTTTTAATTAAACATTTATAAATTAAAGCAATGTAAATGAAAACCACTTAATTTAGTTAGGATAAATATAGAATATTACATGAATGTTTTTAAATTAAACTTAAGAAAAGTCAATTCAATAAACACAGTAGGTATTAAATATGCCTTCTTATTACAATGTGTTGAAATGAAGAGAAAGAAAGGGAAAAAAGTAGAAAAGGAGTAATAAAGAAAAAAAAATCTGAATCTTTTCCAAAGCAGGTTTTGAAAAATGTCTTTACTTTAAAAAAATGGAGAACTGCTTCCAAAATTTGTTAGGAAAATAGGGTTTGGATTAGAAGCAGAAGCATTCTTCTTTTTTTTTTATTTTTTTTATTAACATACAATGTATTATTAGCCCCAGGGGTACAGGTCTGTGAATCACCAGGTTTACACACTTCACAACACTCACCATAGCACATACCTTTCCCAATGTCCATAACCCAACCACCCTCTCCTTACCCTCCTCCCCCTGGCAACCCTCAGTTTGTTTTGTGACATTAAGAGTCTTTTATGGTTTGTCTCCCTCCCAATCCCATCTTGTTTCATTTATTCCTTTCCTACTCCACATACCCCCCCCCGTTGCCCCTCAACTTCCTCCTATCAGGGAGATCATATGATAATTGTCTTTCTCTGATTGACTTATTTCGCTAAGCATAATACCCTCTAGTTCCATCCACATCGTTGCAAATGGCAAGATTTCATTTCTTTTGATGGCTGCATAGTATTCCATAGTATATATTTACTATATCTTCTTTACCCATTCATCTGTTGATGGACATCTTGGCTGTTTCCATAGTTTGGCTATTGTGGACATTGCTGCTATAAACATTTGGGTGCACATGCCCCTTCAGATCACTACATTTGTATCTTTAAGGTAAATACCCAGTAGTGCAATTGCTGGGTCGTGGCTCTATTTTCAACTTTTTGAGGAGCCTCCATGGTTGCACCAGCTTGCATCCCCACCAACAGTGTAGGAGTTTTCCCCTTTCTCCGAATCCTCACCAGCAAGAAGCAGAAGCATTCTTGAAACACTTCTCTCCTATTAGTGAAAATCTAAATTTACTAGATTTAGTGGGAAATGCCGTCTTTACCTCAGACAAAGGCCATCATTTAGGATTCACATCCCTAAATTCCAAGAGTATTATCACTGAAAGGATTTTGTTTGAAAGTTTTGTGTTCTTCATGCAGCAATCATTATAAAGGAGACTACCTATCAATGCATGTGCTAAGGACTATGAAACCAAATCAAAGGCCAGACCTCACCTACAGGCTAGAAAGTTACATATTGCTGCTTCAAAGCTTGTAAATTACAACTTTTGGAAGGTGAAGGGAAGAATGATCTTAAATTATCTTCCTTCTCCAGTTAGATGGGGAAAACCTCTTTAATAGAATTCTCCCCCCAGAGAATCATGAGTGTGGTTAACAGGGTGAGGTGAAGGAAAGGCGTGGCCATA
Organism: Lontra canadensis; assembly: GCF_010015895.1. Classification (NCBI taxonomy): domain Eukaryota; kingdom Metazoa; phylum Chordata; class Mammalia; order Carnivora; family Mustelidae; genus Lontra; species Lontra canadensis. Next base: position 52,785,296 of record NW_022630998.1, on the reverse strand, counting down.
ATCTAGAATAGCTTTTTTCTAAACTTTATGACCACAGTCCACCGTTCAAAACTACATTTTATGTTGCCACCCCATATTTAAACACGCATATGGTATTGAACAACTGTAACAAAAGTGTCACAAAATAATGCCTACTTTTACATTGTTTCCATTCTCTGCTATTCTATTTCACCTTTTTAATGCTAACCACCTGATGTATGTTTATGTAACAACCACCCTGCTAAACACTGGGAAATATGCCCCTGGTTGAGACTACTGGGTCAGAGATGAGCATTAATGTCTGAAAGCTGGAAAGTAACTGCATCTTCTTTAATCATAAACATGTTAAGGGAAGAAAAGGTTAAATGTACTCTTTGGAATTCTGTCTAATATCAATGAAAAAAAGCACAAGACATGACGACTGAAGAATTCATAACTCGTCAAGGCTAGAAAAGAAAGAAAATGTACCAGTTAAGTTCATTCTTTATTGCCAGTATCAACAAATTGACTCCAGGATCTATCAGAGGTCCCTACCTCACTGAAAGATCTAACTATCTACTGGAATTGTAGTTTTGTAAAGAACCAGGTTTAAGGCTTCATTAAAAATATTTCTCTAGGGTGCCTGGGGGAGCTCAGTCAGTTGAGCATCTGCCTTTGGCTTAGGTCATGATCTCAGGGTCCTGGGATCAAGTCCCATGTCGGCCTCCCTGCTCAGCAGGGAGTCTGCTTCTCCCTCTCCCTCTGCCCCTCCCCACCGCTCATGCTCTCTCTCTCAAATAAATAGAATCTTTTAAAAAATAAAATAAAATAATTTCCCTAATCAGAAAACATATCCCATGAATTACATATCTTATGATTTAAAATATACAAAGGATCAATTCATGTCCTTCGTACACTCAGGCATGGCCACCCAGGTAGCTCTGTCAAGAGCTGTCTACATTTTTATTCACCAAATCACACAGTCTAACAGCTTAAGGATATCAAAGTCGTTCTGAGGTCAGACAGACCAGCAGAGCAGGAAGTCTTTCTGTTAAGGGTGTTTTGTTGTTGCCAAATAACATTCACACAATCTACAAAGAGAGGCACGGTATTATCACTATGGAACACTGTGTACATTTGGTGTTTTCAGTCTGTTGCTTCCCACTAAAGTATGGGCTCCCTGAGGGCAAAGATGATGTCTGTCTTGTTTACATGTATGTCCCCCCCGACCTCCAAAAATGCCTCACACACGGTAAGTGTATATTGAATAAACCCACACGTTATAGCACTCCTGGTTTTTCTGCAAAATAAGGAAAGATGAGTTATGATGCTAACTCCAGAGTTCAAAAAGCATTTGGAAACTCTCCCTGATCATCACTCTTCATCCATGCATGTATGCAAGAGGAGAAGACAGGACCATTGTAAGCGATGTACAGTCTGAATCAAATTCAGAAATACTCATCTACGGACACCCTGAGGTGGGATGGATGTAGGTCTTTTTTCCTGAAAATAAATACTTTAAAAAGCCAGAGGAGATCTTTCACTCAGGGCTTTTCCTGCCAGTGACAGCTCACTTAGCAATGGGAACATGCATTTTAGTCACCTGTGTGCTTACCCAAAAATCCACGCGACCTGGCCAGACCAGGACAGGCCCACACAGTCACATCATTCTTTGGACTACCTTGGCCGCTTGCAATCTCCTTTGTCTTAGGTAGCCAAATTAGGGAACAAATCTGTAATAATGGCCAAAAAAAATACAGAGTTATGGCAATGTCTGATGCATTATGAATGTATTTCAAATGGATACCAGGTGATATGTTCTGTCCGCATCCCTCCTCCAGTCCACAGCTGGGGTTAAGGTGTGAGAGGAACTATTTTAGTTTTAGGAAAGTTGATCCCAAGCCAACAGAAGTTTATGCATACAAATAGGTTTGGGTGCAATAAACCTACAAATTTGAGCACAGTCAAAGCAGTGCTGAGAAAGAAGGAAAGTGTGGGAAATAGAGGGGGAAGGAAAAGATACACAAATCAACTTGCAACCCACAGGGAAACATTCTACAAAAACAAACTGCCAAGAACTAAAGTCTTTATAGACTCACAAGTACAGAGAGATGTGTTTGGGTCCTATGCTCTAACAGCAATCATTTTCACAAGGTTCTAAAAGATCAAAGAGAAGGCAGACCCCAGCAGAGATGTTTACCTGTGAGTCTGTGCTTGGGGTCTGGATGCTTTGCCCAGTATTTATGTCCAAGACATGTAAGTGTCCATCTTCCATGCCACCTCCAACAGCAAGGACTGCAGACTGCCAGGGACACCAATCCATGGCCTTGAAAGTTCAAATAATCACACAGGCAGCTCAGGCTTGGAGGAAGTGAACTTGTGAAGGTGACACACTTCACACCATATACCACGGCTCTCCTGGAGCTCTGATCTAAAGGCAGGAGCAAAGGCATTCTCTAGAGATTACTTCTAAGGGACTAGAAATCACCTATTAGGTGCCTTCCTCAAATTTTGAGAACAATTTGCCAATATTTTAAACAAAGAAAAATCACCCAATAATATATTTTAAAAACTACACTCAACGTGTCCTATGGGGTAAGAATCTGCTGTTGGAATAGGTGACATGTGCCCCCTGGAATCTGATGATGAAATGAATTTTTCTCTCATTTGTCTACCTGTGTCTTTAGGTTCTAGGTCAGAGAAGAAAGGACAAAATGGAGCCACACATGATTGCTTGCACCCCCAAAATTCTCATGCATTTCAACTCCTAATACATTTCAGAAAGGAAAATTGCTGTTGATTTACTTCCTTATAAATGACTACAGGTAATCCTGAAAAATAAGGTTCAGTATTGTATATTTATGCTGACAATTGAAATGATGAGTAACACTAATTTTAAAGAACAGTCTAATAAATATTTCCAGTGTATTTATCAATGTATCCTTATCTGCATGTCCATCCTGCCATTAGCTGCCCAAGGCTTGGCTCACTCAGACTTCAGAGGCCCTTGGTTCAATTTGCTGTATTTCTGACAAGACACATAAGAAAGTAACTTGTTTTGCCTGTCTTGGGTTTTTCACGTGTTGGGTTTTTGTGTTTTTGTTTTTTGTTTTTTAGTTTGCTTTATTTGGTTTTTGTATTTTGTTCGCAGAGTATTTTACATACATTTTCCCTAGATTTCCCTCAAATCATTAAAGATGGGAATTTGGACCTTAAATCATTCTTAATGTCCTGTGGATATTAAAACCATAAGCCAGAGTACTGAGCCACTACCATGCGTTAGCAGCTAGTAGGACGTATTACACCCTGTATCAGGAAACTCTGTGTTAACTTGGTAAGTTCTCATTCTAACAAATTTGTTCAGAGGTAATAAAGTAGAACCATTTCTTTGTTGTGAGTGATAAATATTCTGGGACAATGTTGAGGTCAAGACATATATCTGTGATGCCAAAGGAATGAAAGTACAGGTTGTTGTTGTTGTTGTTGTTGTTTTACTAGAAATAAGAATTTAAAATACAGAGCAATAAAACAAAATATATTATGCAGAGCTTGATGGAATATTGGTGTAACTCTGAAGCACCCTTTCTCCTCCTCCTTTTCACAGTGGGTTTCCTTTCAGGGGTGTGAGTTCAGGTAGGTCTGGACAGCCAGTGTACCCATCTGTCCGACCACAGTTACTGCTGAGAGATGAGAATGTGCCCAAAGTCACACCAGAGTTCTGGGACTTCTCTATCAGAGTAACAAGGAACTGTAGTTTCTTAATCAGTTCCATCTGGAAGGATCTGAATTTGAAGCTGCTAAGAGCCATCTTGCCCACAAAATGTCTGAATAAAGAATGAAACTCAACAGAGACAGGTAGAGCCAAGAGCCAAAGAGAAAAAGTTTTAATGACATCCTTTAAGGCCCTAGGTCTGGACGGTATTGAAAGCAGCTGTATGTACCCAGGACTCCTCTGTCGAAAGAGAAAATATATTTACATTTGTTTGCAGAAGCTCTTGCTTACCTCTGGTTTCAGTTACTTACAACCACAAAATCAGACACATGGAGGGTATAAATAGGGTTGTCTTTCAAGAGAATGATGGCAAAATCCAAAACAAATTCTAGGGGAAGAAAAATCTCAGAGCATTAGCGTAATGGCTTTGTTCTCAGGTGTGAAGGATGCTCAGTGATCTCTGAGTGGACAGCAACCTGGAAAGCTATTGGATGTCTTACCTTGACTGCTGTAGGTTGGGCTATGACTTTCAGGGGTTGAACCTGGGCTTTTGCACCCGGGTCATGGGGCCATATCATCAGCAGTCCATCACTACAGCCACTGGAAAGCAGCCTGCCATCAGGGGACCACTTGAGAGCACAGACAGCTTGCTTGTGGTGAAGTGTTCCAACGTGATGCTGGGGGACCCGAACGTCGTGATGATAAACACGGCCCAGCCTCGACCCGCTGCACAGAGGTAAAGGGGCAGGTTGCTGACAGAAAACTCAAGCCCTATTGCTAATAAGCAATTGAAAACATGAAAGAAAGCATAGTTCAAGCTACCAAAAGACCCCACAGGACAGATTCAAGACACAGTTTTTGAACATTCGTTGGGTTAATAAGGATAGAGTATTCTGCCTGGGGACTATTCGCACAAGCAAAAAAAATTTCTGTGGCAAAGTATCAAATGTGGATAATGAGATGATATCCTTTGAGAGATACTTTTTTTTTAAGATTTTATTTGTTTGTTTGTTTATTTGAGAGAAAATGCAAGCAAGTAAGAGAATGGGGTTGACAGGGGCCAAGGGAGAGGGAGAAGCAGGCTCCCCACTGAGCCAGGAGCCTGATATGGGGCTCGATCCTAGGGTTCCTGGATCACGACCTGAGCCAGAGGCAGACACTTAACCAACTGAGTCACCCAGATGCCGCATTTTGACAGATACTTCTAATGACTTCAATATGATGCAGGCAGCTATGGAAATGATAAATTTTGAAGATTTCCATATTTCCACAGGGAGTTCTTTATGTACTGAACATACAAAATATGTTTCTGCAATTCAGAATATTTCATATTATCTCAATGCAATATATATTTATAGTGAAATGTCAGAGATAGAAATGTATTATTTCCTTTTTCTGTTAAGCTACAAATCACTATTAATTTTGTTAGTGCCACTCATGTCTAAAAGAGTATAAAACTCTCTGAATGTCACAGCAAACTGCAATGTGATTCGGAATCAGGAGATAATGTCTACTTACTGGTAGTGATTTGGATCCAAAGAATGATAAAGATCATATCACTTTATCAAAGATAATGAACTCCTCCCAGGCTAATTTAATTTTCTCCAAGGAACAAGTAAACAACTACCTACAATTATTTCTGAAATTTCTCAAAATCCAGTGTTGTCTTTTTATTTATTTATTTATTTATTTTAAAGAGTTTTATTTATTTGACAGAGAGAGCACAAGTAGGCAGCGAGGCAGGCAGAGGGAGAGGCGGGGGGTGGGGGGAAGCAGGCTCCCTGCTGAGCAGAGAGCCCAGTGTGGGGCTCGATTCCAGGACCCTGAGACCATGACCTGAGCCGAAGGCAGAGGCTTTAACCTACTGAGCCACCCAGGTGCCCCAGTGTCGTCTTTTTTTTTTTTTTAAGATTTTATTTCTTTATTTGACAGAGATCACAAGTAGGCAGAGAGGCGAGGGGGGGAAGGTTGGGGGGTTGGATGGGGGGCAAAGCAGGCTCCCTGCTGAGCAGAGAGCCCGATGCGGGGCTCGATTCCAGGACCCTGAGATCATGACCTGAGCCGAAGGCAGAGGCTTAACCCACTGAGCCACCCAGGCACCCCCAGAGTCGTCTTTTTAAAAATGATTCAAGCACCACACTGAACAGCCTTCTGATGAACAATATGGGATCTGTGGCCAGACCACCTGGGTTCAAAGACCGACTCTGCCCCTTTTACTAACCATGTGACCTCAGGTTAGTGTCTCAGTTGATTCTTTAGCAACAGGTTGGTTGGAGATTAAAAACAACTCGACACAGAATTACTGCAGGGATTAAAACACATAAAGAGTATAGCAAGCCTGGCACACATTACTCCAAAAATATTAGCTGCTATTATAAGAAAGGATCTGTTCATGGATAATAAAACCAAATTTAAACAACACAGACTGTAAAAGGAATTTAAATAGAGAACTGACCTCACTATAACAACTTCGCACAGTAAATAATTAGCCCTTTATGTGCTACTTTGTTTAAGCAGCTTTAAGTTTGACCTATAATCACAAGATAGTGAAATCTTAAGTTTATATCTCAGGTACTTAAAGAAATTGTAAAAGACCTTGGAATTTACTTAATTTAAACCTACCCTAAGAACTACAGTATAGGGGCCCCTGGGTGGCTCAGTGGGTTAGCCCTCTGCCCTCGGCTCAGGTCATGATCTCGGGGTCCTGGGATCGAGCCCCACATCAGGCTCTCTGCTCAGCGGGAAGCCTGCTCCCCCCTCCTTCTCTCCCTGCCTCTCTTCCTATGTCTCTGCCTACTTGAGATCTCTCTCTCTCTCTCTCTCTGTCAAATAAATAAATCTTTAAAAAAAAAAAAAAAAGAACTACAGTATAAAAATGAATGGCAGTGGTGGGGCACCTGGGTGGCTCAGTGGGTTAAACCTCTGCCTTCAGCTCAGGTCATGATCTTAGGGTCCTGGGATCGAGTCCTGCATCAGGCTCCCTGCTGAGCAGGAAGCCTGCTTCCCCCTCTCCCTCTGCTGCTCCCCTTGCTTGTGCTCTCTCTCCTTCTCTCACTCTTTGTCAAATAAATAAATTCTTAAAAAAAAAAAAATGAATAGCAGTGGGCACCTGGTTGGCTCAGTTGGTTAAGCCTCTGCCTTTGGCTCAGGTCATGATGTCAGGGTCTTGGGATTGAGTCCCGCATGGGGCTCCTGGCTCAACAGGGAGTCTGCTTTTCCCTCTCCCTCTGCTGCTCCCCCTGCTTGTGCTCTCTTTCTCTCAAATAAAAGTAAAATCTTTTTTAAAAATGAATGGCAATTGTTAAAAGCAATTATGTAAGATTGTATGAACAAGTCACTTAAACTTTCTGGTTAGTTAGACTAAATCAGTAGTTCTCAAAAGTGATGAAGCATGAGCATCACTTCAGAAATTAGAAATGCAAATTATCAGAGCCCCTCTAGACCTACTGAATCAGAAGTTCCTGGAGACGGACCAGCAATCTGTGTTGTAAGGAGCCCTTCAGGGGATGTTGATGGGTGCTCAAGTGTGAGAACTGTGGAACTGGCTGATCTATGAGGTTCCTTCCAGCTCTAACATCTGTGGATCTATGAATGGGAAATGTGCCCCAGAAAGCTTACCATATTCCAAATTATTGATCCTGACAGCATTAAATACTTGTTTTCAACAAAATTATCCTCTTGGTAGGTATTACTTGGTGGAGAGAAACTTTTTCCTTAAACAGAGTTTTACCTTTTGTCTGAACAATTTAGTGGATCCTGAACCTCACTTTCCAGTACCAGCACGTGGTGCAGGCGCATAGCCAACATGGTCCCTGTGGCCACTGGACCACTTACATCACCAGAGGAGCAGGATATTCAAGAAGGTAGGATCATAACTGCCTAACTAATATCCTGTTTGGCTGTGGTTGGTTTTGCTTTTGCTTCTGGTCTTAAATATTATAGTTCTGTTCACTCAGCCCCCATAATCACTCGGTGAGACAAATATAATTCATTCCATTAAGATGCTTCTTACCTGCTGAGAATACAGTCATTCCAGCTCAGAGCCCCAACCACCGACAAATGACCAAGCATATTTCTCAGCTGCTTTTTAGTTACCACATCCCATAACTGAAAACAAAAAATGAATAAACAGAGTTACATAGCATTGTCTTTTTCACAGTCCACTGTCTTCTTAAAGGCCTGATAGCAATTAATGTTGCTACTGCCAGCGCTTGTACTAAGGGAAAGCTCAGCTCCTTTAACCCTGGGCAGCATTTCTCAACACTGTCTGTATATGACATCACCGATGGGGCTCGCCATTCATGCTAGCCATTCTGATTTAATAACGGAGGTAGAGTCTGTGGATACGGAGTTTATTTTATGACATTTGCTTTAAAGCTCCCCAGGTGAAATCAATGGGCAGCCACAGCTTGAGAATGGCTCTCACATTTCTAGTTTCATATCTGGAAATCCACCGACAGGCTAAGAGATTCCCTTCCTGCCACCTATATACGATACTCTGACCCATATGAGAAATGAGAATTTCGGTGTGAGAAGAAATCGTGATATAACCTTCATAGCATCCAGTATCACTGTAGAGATGAGAAAGCAGTGAGAGCCATATGTGACCCTCCAAAGTCACACTGAACACATAAGTCATATTGTTTACAGTATTGTTAGTAATAACAATACATGAGAAGTTAAATAGATTGATGGAAACTGGGTAAATTCCCATTTCAGAGAGCCTATCAGAAAAAAAAAATTCATTCATTTTAAGTGACTCTACTCCTGATCATAGCTTCAGGTGAAAAAGGAGAGTTGAAGGTTATCTTTCTCTCTCTGAATTCCTAACCCTGGGGATTCTACAAACCCAACTTTAATACAAGAGAAAAGACTTGTAGGGGCACCTGGCTGGTTTGATCAGAGGAGCATGCCACTCTTGATCTCAGAGTTGTGAGTTCAAGCCCCACATTGGGTGTAGAGATTACTTTAAAAAAAATAAAATCTTTGGGGGAAAAAATACTTTTAAAAAGGTAAATACAGGGGCGCCTGAGTGGCTCAGTGGGTTAAAGCCTCTGCCTTCAGCTCTGGTCATGATCTCAAGGTCCTGGAATCAAGCCCCGCTTCGGGCTCTCTGCTCAGCAGGGAGCCTGCTTCCCCCTCTCTCTCTCTGTCTGCCTCTCTGCCTACTTGTGATCTCTGTCAAATAAATAAATAAAAATCTTAAAAAAAAAAAAAAAGGTCAATACAGCAGAAGGAGATTGTGTGAAGAAAAAAAGAAACAAAAGCTAGGTTGAGTATCCTTAAGTCCTCATTAAATGTCATTCAGAAAAGAACCAGAATCCCGTATCTTCTTACTCCCCATAGTTTCAAGCACCACAACTAATATAGAGTCTCTATTGTGTATTAATTTGTTATTAAAGGTCAGTTTTAGTTATCTAGCAATTACACAGAGCACATTTTGAGGGAAAAAAAAAAAACTGCCCGTTACCTGTACTTCTCCCTCGCTGGTGCCAACTGCCAGGCAGTTTCCATCTTTTACCCAGGACACAGAAGATACATAGTTACAACTGATAGGTAGGTCTATATTTTCAATCACATTGTAGTTTTCCCCATTCCAGATGAATACAGAGGATCCAAGGGCTATAGCAACTAGATTTTGAAAATTCCAATCTAGAGTATTCAGATCTATAAGAAAGGCATTTCATATTACAGTAATAATTTTAGCCAAATAAAAAATATTTTCAACTAACCAACTTTTTTTTACAGATAGATAAATAAAATTAATACCTTTCCCATGATCAACTGGGAAATAGAATCACATAGGTAAACAGATCATTAGAAGTTCAAAAATAAAAACTAGAATTCTGTATCAAGAGTCACAGTCTAGTGAATAATAATCTTACTATTCATACTCAAATGTATTTATTTAGAGTCATTTCGAGAACTTGGAAGTTTCATCTACCATTATTAGTACACATGGATTTTATCTAACAGATCACTAAAAATTAAAAGCACATTTTTTTATTGAAATTATCTGGCCTTTTTTTTTTAAATTTTAATTCCAGTGTATTTAATATACAGTGTTATATTAGTTTCAGGTATACAAAATAGTGATTCAACAATTTTACACATCACTCAGTGCTAATAATGATAAGTATACTCTTAATCCCCCCTTCACCTGTTTCACCCATCCCATCCACTCATCTCCCCTCAGGCAAGGATCAGTTTGTTCTCCATAATTAAGAGTCTGCTTTTTGGTTTGTCTCTTCATCCTATGGTGTTTGTCTTTCTCTGACTGATGTATTTCACTTAGATCCATACATGTTGTTGTAAATGGAGAGATTTGGGGTTTTTTATGGCTGAATAAAATTCAAACATATGTATATTAAAACATAACACATCTTTTTTTAAGATTTTATTTTTTATTTGAGAAAGAGAGCACAGGCATGGGGAGGGGTAGAGGGATAGGGACAAGCAGACTCCCCACTGAGTGTGGAGCCTGATGTGGGGCTCAATCCCAGGACCCCTAGATCATGACCTGAGCTAAAGTCAGACGTTTAATGACTGAGCCTCCCAGGCACCCCCATACCACATCTTCTTTATCCATTCATCTATCAATGGACACTTGGGCTGCTTCTATAATTTGGTTATTATAAATAATACTGCAATAAACATAGGGGAAAAACACCTAACCCTTACAGAGACATCCTTCATCCATATGAAAGATGCCACCATCATTTCAAACCAAAAATACCACCCAACTACAGTCTATCTAGAAGAAGTGATCACTAGCTTATAAGTGATACCTGGAAATTCCTAGCTGTACTCTCCAGTTTCTACTATTAGAACTCTTTGACTGCCAAAAGAAACCATATTTGTATGACCACATATTAAGATGTATCCTGTCTTATTTCTTTTTTGAATTGAGATATAGTTGACATATAACCCTTTCTTATTTCTTATAAGACAAAAATTCTTCTCCTCATTGATACATATCAATACAAAACTATGAGGCACAGCAGCTCCACTACAGTGGCCTAAGCCACCCATGACCACCTCTCCCACTGATGACAACTATAAACTCTGAACAAAATATTAAAAAAAAAAAAAAAAACCTCCCTCAGAACTGGAAAATAAGCAAATGCAGTTAACTAAGTAAGGGAGTCAAAACCAGAAGAAGCAACCTGCCCAGGGGTGAGTTTCTCACTTTTTTTCTCACATGGTTTTGCCAGAGGGTGGGCCCCAGTCACAGAACAGCACCGGCAGCTAAAGCTCTGATAGAAAGCTTACCATCTTTCTGGTGAGAGGAGCCAAGAAAAGGAGCCTGAGGTGGCCAAAATGTGTGGAGAAAGTCCTGAAGGGGAGAGAGCCACAGAAAGAGAGCTACACAACTCTAGTTGTGAATGTAGGAACCCACGCACATCTCAGCCTAACCCTGAAATCATGTTTTTAGGGAAAACTCAGATCAGCTTAGCAAAGGCTTTGAGAACCGAACTGAGTGAAGCATCTATTTAGGACTCAGCCTAGACTCTGGTCCGTATATATGAGGGAAAGACCCAAACCAGCATAGTCAAGGCAGAAGAAACTGATCGGAGACTCAAAACACCACCCACAAAAGGCAAGACAAAACTTAAGGTATAAATGTAACTAAGACAGGGGTATCTGGGTGGTTCAGTTGATAAAATATCTGCCTTCAGCTCAGGTCATGATCTCAGGGCCCTGGGATAGAGCCCCACGTCAGGCTCCCTGCTCAGTGGGGAGCCTGCTTCTCCCTCTTCCTCTGCCCCTCCCCCTGCTTGTGAACGCACACCCTCTCTCCCTCTCTCTGTCAAATAAATAAACTCTTTTTTACAAAATAAAAAATTTAAATTAAAGGTAAGACAAAAACGGCAACATTCTCTGCAGGAGCCTGAGTTAATACCACATAAAATCCACAACGTATAGGACACGATTCAAGATTACTGGACACAAGGAAAACATAATTAATAGATGAAAACCCTAAGATGAATTAAGTATAGGAATTATCAGACAAAGATGCTAAAGCAGTTCTAATAGAATATGCACACAGAATAGAAAAGAATATTCTCCATGAGGTAAAGAAAAAACATACTTGAATGAAAAGAGAAAATATCATCAGAGGAATAAAAAAATAGAAGCTGTTCTATATACAAAGATAATAGAAACTATAAAAATAAAACTGAAATAGAAGCCATATGGGATGCCTGGGTGGCTCAGTGGGTTAGGGCCTCTGCCTTCAGCTCATGTCATGATCCCAGGATCCTGGGATCAAGCCCCACATCGGGCTCTCTGCTGGGCAGGGAGCCTGCTTCCCCCTCTCTCCCTGCCTGCCTCTCTGCCTACTTGTAATCTCTGTCTGTTAAATAAATAAATAAATAAAAACGTTTAAAAAAAAAAGCACAGTAAAGTGGAAAATTTGAAACTGAAAATTACAATATCTGAAAAATCTTCTGGATGGGCTCGGTTGCAGAATGGAAATAAATGACAGAGGAGTCACTGGATTTGAATATAAATCAACAGAAATTATCTTATCTGAAGAACATGTAGAAAAAAATTGAAAAAGAAATGAGCAAACTTCAGGGACCTTTGGAATAATATCCAAAGATCTCATATGTGTAATTAGATTCAGGTCTTGGAAGCAAAAGAATAAGTCTTCAAATTACCTTAGAACTCTCACCAGAAACTATGGAGGCCAGAAGTCCCTATAATATCTTTAAAATGCTGAAAGAAAAAATCTAGCGACCCAGAATTCTACATGCACCAAAAATATCATAAAACAGAATATAAAAAGTGTATCAGAAGTCTTTGCCAACTGACCTGATCTGAAAGATGCTAACAGAAACTTTCAGGCTGAAGAAAATTATATGAGAGGGAAATTTGGATCATCAGGAATGAAAGAGAAGCATGGAATTGCTATATATTTGGGTAAATATGAAGACAGTTTTTCCTCTTTCATTTAAAATGCATATATGTATGGCTTCTTGGAGTAAGATTTTTAACAATGGTAGAGTTTTCAATGTACGTAGATGTAAAATATATGACAACTGCCATAACCTAAAAAAAAGTTAAGGGGGTTACGGGGACCTGTGTGACTACAAAATTTGCATCTACCTACCTATTTGCCAGTCCCCCACTATATCCTCTTCATTGCCATATCATTAATTACCAACATCCTGCCCTTGCTCACATTGTTAACATTGCTGAAAATGCTCTATCTTCTCTCCCCCATCCCTCCAAAACCTACCCATTTTTTAAGACCCAGCTCAAAGCTCAATATCTCCACAAAGTCTTTTCAGACAAAGATGCAAAGATCACTGAACTACTTATAATCATTATAGCTCCTTTTACTCCACAATTCATTACTTCTATTCTATACTAGCATGTTGGTAGAAGTTCCATTGAGTTAATCCTGTCTTCCCAGGGCACCTGGGTGGCTCAGTTGGTTGAGTGTCTGCCTTCAGCTTGGGTCATGATCTCAGGGTCCTGGGATCCAGCCCCACACCAGGTTCCCTGCTCAGAAGGGAGTCTGCTTCTCCTACCTCTCCTTCTGGTCCTCGTCCTGCTCATGTTGTCTCTCTCACTCACTCTCTCTCTCAAATAATTAAAATATTTTTTAAAAAGTCCTGTCCTCCCAACTAGATTATAAATTAGGCACATAACAAGAAGACCCAATGTGGCTGTTTGACTGATTAGATTTATCCATGTTTAAAATATATGCCTAAGAATAGGCTCCCATTCTCACAGTTCATTCTAATACAGTAAAAAAAAAAAAAAAGGTATATTTCTCATATCCCACCAAGACCAAAAATACCCATTCCACACATGAAATTTGTACAAGGAAAAACCAAATTACATTAACTATATTTGGGTAGTACAGCCTTGGGACATGAGGCACAAGGGTCATTGGATTCTTCCAGAAGCAAATTTCAAGTTTATGCCACAGTACAGGATATATTTTGTCACTCCAACTTTTCAATTCATGGTCTAAATAATAACTTACAATAGTCATTTCGAAGACCAGTAAGATGAATCTTCACTTCTGGTTGGAGTATGGAATAGTCTAGATTCCTGAATCTTTTAAGATGGAAGGATTCATCTCTGACTCCATCTCTGCAGCCTATAAAGAACAAACAGTTCCACGTATCTTTATGATCCCATAAGCATAATATCTATGCAGATATTAAGACATAACAAAGTGAAAAAGAAAGTAGTCATCATAATAAAACTGAATTACAAGTTGCAGGAGAAGGGAAGGGAAAAAATTCTTCAGTATTAATTTAAACAGAAATTTTAAAAATAATTCATGGCAATTTTTAATAAAAAACACATGAGTGCCAGACCTAAATGTAACATAAATTGTGGGAAGCACACAGAAACACTATATTATCCTGAATATTTGTTCCACCACTTGAGATCTTAAAATCACAGTAATTTTTGCGTATCCATTTGTCTAGCACATTAACAATTAGCTGAGAGACATAAGCCTTACTCTGAGCCTTTGTCAGTAAATATCTATTGATTCATTTATTTTGACTCTTTTTCTCACGGTTTCTGAACCAGAGCACACAGGTACTTCTGGCTAGTTTTACACATAATGATCTGAGGTCAGGGTCCTATCTTGGGTTCAGTTTTAGTTCTCATCAAAAGACCCACCTAAGTCTAAACCACAGGCCACCATCGTTTCATCTGTCCCACCGCTTGGCTTGTGATCAAACTGAGAATGACATACATTGATAAACACTGAGCCCACCCAGGTAATTTGTGGTCTTTACAACCACATGCCTTCTGATAAAAGGCCTAAGAGCTTCACAACGCTATACCAAGAAGTAGATCGTCACTGCCTTGGTGTTAGCCACAAAGACCTGCATTTGTGCGGAAAACTTAAAGTTTACTAGAAACACTCAAGCACCTCCAATAAAGGTTTTTAAAAAAATAAGTACAAACTTCCAGTTACAAACTAAGTAATGGGGATGTAATGTAAAACATAGCAATTATAGTTACTAATACTGGATTGCATATTTGAAAATTAATAAGAGTAGATCGTAAAAGTTCTCATCACAAGAAAAGAAATTCTGTAACAATGAATGGTGATGAATGTTAACTGGACTTACTGTGGTGATCATTTTGCAATATATACAAATATCAAATCATTGTTTTACTCATAAAGCTGACACTGATGGCCTTTGAACAGCATGGGTTTGAACCACATGGGTCCACTTACATGTGGATTTTTTAAATAAATACCGCACAGCACTGTAAATGTATCTTCTCTTCCTTATAATTTTTTTCTAGTTTAGCTTGTTTTAAGAATATAGTATATAATACATATGATATACAAAATATGTGTTAATCGACTGTTTATCTTATTGTTAAGACCTCCAGTCAACAGTAGGCTGTGAGCAGTTAAGTTTTGGGGGAGTCAAAGTTAGATACAGATTTTCACCCATGTGAGGGGTTACTTTTTGGAAATGTGATCTAAGTAGATTAAAGGAGGTGAATGAAACAGGACAACTAAGTTCTTACCCACTATGCTAGAAAGTTACGATAAAGTCTAAAATATCAAGAAAGAGCAGTTTACAAAGACTACTTAGAAAATAGATGTAGGGCGCCTGGGTGGCTCAGTTGGTCAAGCAACTGCCTTCAGCTCAGGTCATGATCCTGGAGTCCCGGAATCGAGTCCTGCGTCCTGTTCCCTGCTCAGCAGGAGGTCTGTTTCTCCCTCTGACTCTCTCCCTCTCATGCTTGCTCTCTCTCTTTCTCTCTCTCTCTCAAATAAATAAAATCTTTAAAAAAAAATTGATGTAAATAGTAGGGGGAAGAGCTGGAAGAGCTAAAGGTCATTGCCTCTAGGAAATGAGCTTGGGGATGGGACAGGCAAGGCAGAGAATTAGGAGAATTATCGAAACTTTACAATTATATTGATTAGTCTAATAAATATAACATATTCTAATAACATACTCTAAGGTAAGGAAGAAATGAAGGAGGCAGGGAGAGAGAAGGGTAGGAAGGTAGGTAAGAAGGACAAACAGTAAATCTTTGGCCCATACCTTTCCAGGCACACTGGGATTGCTCACAGAGCTGCATTTGCCCACTAACCCACTGAGCCACCTTCTGGGTCGAAAATAGCTGGTTTAGGCATTTCTGAAAGCAAGCAAAGAAATACTTCTCTAGAAATGTGCACATATATCTCAGATGTTATGCATGACAGAGTGTTAAAACTGATAATTTCCTAGGAAGTTCGAGGTTTCCACATTAGCACACCCAAAGCTACGATTGCTGTTATTTACTACCTAACCACTGTGTAGTGAACACAGTGCTGAGCATTCGCGTGTATCGTTTCTAATCTCCCCAGCAACTCCATAGGCAAGTATTCCTCAGCTAGAATAAAATCTTCTTTTAGTCTTCTAACCAAAAAATCCTTTTAGCTCACAAGCCAGCTAAAGGCCAGTGATAGCATCAAAGCCTGCAAGAACTGAAATGTTATGATAGTTCTAGTACATGGTGAAATTGAAAGACCTCCCCAAGACAACAAAATTGAACATTAGTAAGGCTAATTTTTAAGGAAGGTTTCTTTCAAGGGGGCCTCTCAGCATTCAACCTAGAGGTGTTCTTTCACTCTGTTACTTAGATTTTCTCTGGGACTTAATTTTCCTCATCTGTAGTATATCAGAATTGAACTCATCATCTTAAAGGTCCTTTTCCATTAACACCTTTACCTATTAGAACATCAAATCATGGAAATCTTAAGTAACTTGTCTCAGTTTCCCTGAATACAAATATCTGATTGCTGTCTCTTTGGGCCAGTATATAAAAAGCATTTCTGACATTCTTACACCCAACTTCAATCAAAAACAGATAAGAAAATTAGTAGTGGGCGCCTGGGTGGCGTTAGGCATCTGCCTTCGGCTCAGATCATGATGCCCGAGTCCTGGGATCAAGGCCCACGTCGGGCTCTTGGCTCCACTGGAAGCCTGCTTCCCTCTCTCTTGCCACCCACCCCACACCTGTTTGTGTTCTCTGTCTATCTCTCTGTCTCTCTGTGCCAAATAAATAAATAAAATCTTTTTAAAAAAAGAAAAGAAAAGAAAATTGTGGAGGCCAAGAAAAACAAGGCTGTACCCACCTTGAGTCTAGCCCTGACATAAGTATAGCCATCTTGACAAAGCAAAAGCTGGCACCTTGCACCCCCTCTCCACCCGTTCCCCTCCGCTCGGTAGTATATGTGAACAAATAGTTAACTTGTAAAAAATCACAATCCTGCAAGACAGGAGTCTCCCTCGGTTTATAAATGTCCCAGTGCTAAATCTCACTAACAAGGACACTTGATAGGAGGAATGTGACATTCCACCAGGAAACTCCCAACTGTCTTCATGCTAGTGCCTCATTAGAGGGGGAAAAATGGCCTTGGCTTGATAGTAACCAGGCCCTCAATATCCTGACAGTCTTCTTTACCCTGATAGCCTTCTGAATATCTCCTTTGTTCTCACCCACCACCGAGCCCACCCCTACTCTGCCTTTAAAAACTCTGACTGTAATCTGGTTCAGGGTCCAAGTCCCTACTCCGCTGTGTCGGGTATACTTGGGCCCAAGCTTAAGCTTGTCAAATAAACCCTCGTGTGATTGCATCGGTGCTTGGCTCCTGGGTGGTCTCTCAGACGCGAAAACTCGGGCACAACAAAAATTAGTAGGAAGTGTAAAGAAACATACTTACTGGAATTTTCTAAAAACATTTTAATGAACATTTAAAGCCGAGACAATTCCTTATTTTCTCCTTCATGATAATTTATCTGATTATTCCTGTAAAACAATCATTGGATCACCATAATTTTTACAGCAGTCTCTCTTACTGGCATCGTTTTGACATTTTGGTTTTCTTCCCAGATATTACATCATTGCCAGTCAGTGAATAGTGAATTTTTAAGTATTCAAATTAGGACAATCAAGTATAAAGCAGGGTTTCCCATTCTTAGCACCACTGGCACTTGGCAGCAGAGAATTCATTATTGTGGGAGCTGTTCTGTGCATTATAGGACGTTTAGCAACACCTCAGACCATCTACTAGAGGCCTTCCCCCTAGGTTGTGATGAACAAAAATGTCTTCAGACATTGTCAGAGGAGCCCTGGGGAGCAAAATCATACCCAACTAAGAACTGCTGATATAAAATAACATTCCTAAAATCAGTGTAACTCTTCAGAGAATCCCCTCTTCAGAATCCCATAGTTGGCACAAAGTTGACTGAGGCACTGCCCAGCACAGGGCGCTTCTGTCCCACGCACCCAAGGATACTCTTCCCTCAGTAAGATCTACTTATTACTTTAAGGAACAGCTTGGCATAGAGCTGACTGTGTATAATAACTGTGAGCATCTCCAGAGCTATGCTGACGCTTGTCATAGAAATACCCTCCATGTGACCTCTGAGGACCACTCGAAGACACACATTTCCTGTCATTGTGAGAGACCTCACGGTGTATCTGTACCACTCCTGATGCCATCTGACTTCTAACTGGTCATGATAACAAATGCTTGATATGAAGTATTGAAATGGTTTCCATTATCACCTTCCCAGCTTCTTCAGTGATGCTGGGACTCTAATGAAGTTGTGAGGGCAAAGCAGTAAAAACTGCAGTCTGCAAGACGTAGAGTGTGGAAAAGCAGTGGTGCTAATAACCTGGCCTGGGCGTAAGGTCAACCTGCGCCAATGACATAGAACTTCCTGGCTATCTGCACCTCCAAACCCTTAACCAACATGAAAGCACTCGGCAAAAGACCTGCCCTAAGATGTTTGTTTTCAATTGGCATATTCACAATATTGTTCCTCTAGCAAGATATATAGGCCAAACACCGGAAGCACATAGTAAATGAGTAACTTTGCCCAAAATGAGAATTTATGACTTTCCTAGTTTAAAGCTTTCTAAATGAAACCGTGATTCCTTCAGAAGGTCTTCATTGGGTTTGATAAATCTGAAAACATGCTAGTGATATTTAATGTGCCAAAGATTTAGATCAGACTCCTCTAAGATCTTAAAACAATAATAAATAAGATACTTAAAGGAACTAAATTAACTTGGTCAAGACACAAAAAAACAACAACAATAACTTAAGGGAAATATTTAAAAGACCATCTTACAGGGATGCCTGGGTGGCTCAGCTGGTTAAGCGTCTGACTCTTGATTTCAGTTCAGATCATGATCTTGGGGTCCTGGGATGGATCCCCACCTAGAGTCCTGCCTCGAGTTCCACAGGCTCTGCGTTTGGTGGGGAGTCTGCTTGGGATTCTATCTCTCCCTCTCCCTCTGCCCCTCATCCCACTAGCACGTTCTCTCTCTCTAAAATAAAGAAATAATAAGTCTTTAAGGAAAAAAAAAAGACCACCTTATAGAGGAAGAATTTAACTTATCTTGAGAGACCCGGGGGTGGGGGGCAGATCAAGTCACTGAATAGTTGGAAATGATTATATAAAAAAATTTTTGGCTGAGGGGGAGCATACCATAATATGTATAATTTCATTATATTTTTAATCTTTACGTCTTTAGAAAAATCTTTATTTTTTTTAATTCAAGTATAATTAACATACAGTTTTATAAGAGTTTCAGATGTACAATAGGATGATTCAGCAATTCTATACATTATACAATGCTCAACACTGTGAATTTTCTGGAATTTTCTTTGGATTTTTTGATGGTTTTCTTCACTGTGCAAAAGCTTTTTATTTTGGTATAGTCCCAGTAATTTGATTTTGCTTTTGTTTCCCTTGCCAGAGGAGGGACTATATCTTAAAAAATGTTTCTACAGCTGATGTCAAAGAGATTACTGCCCATGTTTTCTTCTAGGAATTTTATGGTTTCAGAGATCACATTTAATGGGTCTTTAACCCATTTTGTGATTCTTCTGTGTATGGTGTTAGAAAGTGGTCCAGTTTGCTTCTTCTGCATGTAGCTGTCCAGTTTTCCCAACACCATTTGTTGAAAGAGTTTTCTTTTTCCCATTGCATATTCTCGTCTCCTTTGTAGTTCCATACAAATTTTAAGATTGTTCTAGCTCTATGAAAAATGCTATTGATCTTTTGATAGGGGTTGCATTAAATCTGGAAATTGCGGGGCGCCTGGGTGGCTCAGTGGGTTAAGCCTCTGCCTTCGGCTCAGGTCATGATCCCAGGGTCCTGAGATCGAGCCCCGCATTGGGCTCTCTGCTCAGCAGGGAGCCTGCTTCCTCCTCTCTCTCTCTCTCTCTGCCTGCCTCTCTGCCTACTTGTGATCTCTGCCTGTCAAATAAATAAATAAAATCTTAAAAAAAAAAATCTGGAAATTGCTTTGGGTAGTACAGACATTTGACAAGATTTGTTCTTTCAACCCATCAGCATGAAATATCTTTTTATTTGTTTGTGTTTAAATTCTTTCATCAGTGTTTTATACTTTTCAAAGTACAGGCCTTTTACCTCCTTGGTTAAGTTTATTCCTAGGTATCTTACTGTTTGGGGTGCAACTATAAATGGGATTGTTTAATTTCTCTTTCTCATGCTTCATTATATATAATGCAACAGATAAATCTGTATACTTATTTTGTATACTGCTTCTTTACTTAATTCATTTATTATCAGTTCTGTAGTCTTTTTTTTATCTTCTTTTTTTTTTAATGAGCATATAATGTATTATTTGCCCCAGGGGTACAGGTCTGTGAATCATCGGGCTTACACATTTCACAGCACTCACCATAGCACATACCCCCCCAGTGTACATACCCTAACCACCCTATCCCTACCCCCCACCCCCCAGCAACCCTCAGTTTGTTTCATAAGTTAAGAGTCCCTTATGGTTTGTCTCCCTCCTGATCCCGTCTTGTTCTGGTAGTCTTTTGATGGAGTCTTTAAGGTTTTCTTTATAGTATCATGTCATCTGAATCTTCACCTTTTTTATGTTTCATTTCCATTTTTTTGATTGATACTAACTAAATTTGTATATTTGTTGGGTATTATTTTTTTTTTTAACAAAGTGCCGCTATTCATGTCCATAACTGATTTTTTTGTCAGGAACCCATCATTTTCTTCCTGATTTGTAAGAGCAGCTGAGCCAGTTCCTTCCTCACATTTGGGACCCATTTGTCTGAGTTTCTCAGGATATGAGATGTCAGTTTTCTCCCTTTACCTACCCGGCCTTTTGAGGCAACAGTTTCATTCCAGTCTCCATCCATCGCATGAGCTTCCTTGCAAAAATGGAAAGAGTTACTTGTTTCGAAAGTCCCTTTGATGGGTGTCTTCAGTGGTTCTTGGTAGGATCCTGCAAGAAAGACATTTAGCTTTTAATTTGTTTTTCAAAACAAGATAATCACTTAGGTTGGTGATCAATCCATTATGTCTTTCACAATAGAATGTGAAGCCACAGCCCCTCATCTCTCCAAAATCCTGGCAGAGGTGGGAAAAGAGGAAGGGTCAGCACAGGGCCTTATCCAGAATGCCAAGCTCATAAGAGAGCACTGCCTCAGTGGCCTCTGTAGGAAATGCCAAGATTAAAGACCTGACTCCCACCACAGCCGCAGCAGAAATGCTTTGTATCTGCTCGGAAAGAACAAATTCACACATTTGAAGAATAGATACAAACAGTTCCCTATTTTAAGATGATGGAGCAAAGGTGTCTGGTTTGCCCAGGATAAGCTCCTCCTGCCAGGAAATCACCATCGGGTGCTTACTTCCCTAATCATTGGCATCTACTCTACGATCATGAGCAAATCACTTTGCCTCTCCCCCTCCCTTTTATAGAAAGATGCTGTAAGTATAGTTTGAGATGATGTCAGTGAGATACTTTCTAAATTAAAGTAATAACAGTCAGTGTTATTTGTATCATTATTATTCATACTGGTTCTCTTCTCAAGATTGAGAAAGCCCTTTACCAGACTTTTAACTGTACAGAAAACCCTGTCCTGTCACCCTCTAAAACTAAGTATCTTTTATGTCCATTCATATCACTTGTTCTTCAGAGGGTCCAAGGGACCACTGAAAAATCTTACATACATAATTATAATCTTTAGAAATCATATACCAGTACAAACCTCAAAAATGCATCTAAAACACTACATACTGTCTTTTGGTTTTGTTTCATTTCCCACTCCACTCCCCCACCACCTTGAAAATTTCTCATTCAAAGGAAGAAAAGGAAAGCACTTGATGAGTGCGATACTAGATAGTTCTACGAGACAAAGATTCTCTCAGGAATATCTATTTCATTAACATTTTTAAGATAGCCTCTGAAATTTCTATTACCTCACCTAGAATCAAAGTCTCTTTCTCAGGCGTTATCTTCAGCACGGATCCAGAATCTTCTGGGAGGTAAGTGGTTGAAAGCGCTTCCCCAAAGGAGCAGGCTGCCAGATCCCTGGTTTGGCTTTGCTGCCATCTAGTGGTAATTGGGCTACTGGCAATGGGACCCTCCACCGACAGCCTCTTCACAAAGTTGCTCTTGAAGCTAGAATATGTGGGCTTAATTTCATCAAACACCTGTTTAACCAAAAAAAAAAAAAAAAAAAAAAGGCTGTAATTTATAGGAGCCTCAATGATGCAAAAGTAGGGATTCCTTAAAGGAGAATTATAAACAACTCATCTAGTACAAAACAAACTATATATAAGATTTTAATTTTGTGACCTGAGAGAACATTGTATTTATAAATATATATGTGTGTGTGCATGTGTATACTTGGAGCCTCTGTTTAAGGGTCTCAAGACATATAAAAGCGGCTTAGGAAATAATTATGTTTACACTTATTACAATTACATATCAATATAAAATATGAAGTTAAAATAACCCTATATATTGAACCGACAAAATTTTTATATAAAATCACAAAATTGCAAATCTGGAAATAAACAGCAATTTTCTAGTTCAAACTTTTCATTTCACAGATGAGAGAACTGAGGCCTAATTTGCTCAACATTCATCTCATTCCCACCAAGAAACCCCAGGAGTTTGGTATTTCCAGAGCCTATAATGGTGAAACACGCCATGTTATCTACATGAAATTCAAATGCAAATGAAAAACTGGAAGTATATTTTTATTTGTTTATTTATTTTTTAAAATATTTTATTTACTTATTTGGCAAGAAGAGAGATCGAGAACACAAGCAGAGGGAGAAGCATGTTTCCTGCTGAGCAAGGAGCCCAATGCAGGACCGGATTCCAGTAGCCTGGGATCATGACCTGAGCCCAAGGCAGACCGCTAACCTACTGAGCCACCCAGGCACCCCTCATTGTCTGGGATTAGGTTAAACCTTAACCAACTAAGCCACCCAGGCACCGCAGAAGTATATTCTTAATAAAATGCCAGGCATGTTAGATTAATATCTTTGTGTAAAGGACTCTTAGAGAAAGTTAGACAAATTTGCAAGCCAAATAGAAAAAAAAATAGGGCATAGGACCTAAAAAGACAATTCACAAAAGAATATAAATGCCCCCAAAATATTCAACCTCACTAGTAATCAAAGAAATGCTAATTTAAAACAATAACAAGATGCTAGCAATGATTTTTTTTTTATATATAACAAGCCCCAAGGGTGAAGTTTCCAGAAACAAACACTGGCATACATTGCTGGTGGAGCATAAATTAGTATTTGGAAAAGACAATTTGGCAACATGTGTCAAAAGCCTTCAAATATGTGTATAATCTCTACTAACCCAGCAACATCACCACTAAGAATGTAAGGAAGAAATTTTTAAAATGAGCAAATATCAGTAAAACCAAAATCTATTGAGTGCTTGCCACAATATGAACCCATATGTTAAAGGTCTACACACATTCGTATTTAATCTTCAGAAACACCTGTGAAGCAGGTTTGTTATTTATTCCCCTTCTACCAATGAAGAAACTGAGGTTTAGAGGTTAAGTGAATTGCTTAAGCCCACACAGTGAGTCAGTGGAGATGCTATACCCTAATCTCCTCTGACTCCAAGGTCCACCCTTCCAGCAGGGAACATGCGGTGGTTACTGCAGTGGTATGGTTAGAGGGCAAAACAATGGGAAGGACGCAGTGTTTACCAGTGGAGAACTGACAAGATAGGCATCCTTAAAAGAGACTATTCTGTAACCATTAGAAATTAGAAAATATAGGGGCACCTGGATGGCTCAATCATTAAGCATCTGCCTTTGACTCAGGTCATGATCCCAGGGTGCCTGGATTGAGCCCCGCATCAGGCTCCGTGCTCAGCAGGAAGCCTGCTTCTCCCTCTCCCTCTCCCCCTGCTTGTGTTCCCTCTCTCACTGTGTCTCTTTCAGTCAAATAAATAAAATCTTAAAAAACAAAAAAAACAATTAAATGTCTGTACTCTTCATTTTGGCTCAGGTCATGATCTCAGGGTTGTGAAGTCAAATTCCATGTCAGGCTCCATGATTCTCTCTCTCCCTCTCCTTCTGCCCCTCCCTAACCCTCTCTCTCTTTCTCTAAAAATTAAAAAAAAAAAAAAAATCTTCCCTTCTAAAAATATATATATGAGTAAAATAAATGAATCAATTTGAACCAAAATGCTAAGTAACTAACAAACAGTACACATGGCAAAAACACAGAGGTGGTATGCAAATGACTCTAGGTTAGGGAATCGCTGCATTTTTTGATTGTGATATTTCATCTTCGGTGTTTTTAAACTTTTATTCCAGGATCTATCTCTTGCTGAGGAAATGACTGTCATATAGTTCTAAACATCTCGAGTAGATAGTAAGAAAGAGGAAGAGAAGAAAAATAAGACAAGGTACAATAAAGGGGAAAAGGATGAATGACTCAGTACTCTAAGCACATCAGTTTGGCTTGTTTACCTTTTATTTTTATTTATTTTTTGGAAGGAGGGGCCGAGGAAGAGGGAGAGAGAGAGAATCTCAAGCAGGCTCCACACCCAAGACAGAGCCCCCGCAGGGCTCGATCTCACCACCGTGAAATCACACCTGAGCCAAAATCAGGAATCAGAGGTTTAACTGACTGAGTCACTCAGGCGCCCCATAATATCCATCACCTTATTTTTGAACCTCCAGTGTCTACTCATACTGGTGGGCAAAAACCTAAGCAAAAACTTTTGAGATCATTTTCAGATACATTTTATTTAGTTCCCCACTGCCCCTGGGGGCTCCCGAGTACCTTGAGTATCAATCCCTTCCCTTCTGTTACGTTGACCAAAGCTGCTTTCGTTAAGGCTCCCTCACCTCTCATCTTCTCTGCAGACTCTGTGGCCCCTTCCAGATCGCTTCAGTACACTTGGCCAAGCTGCTCTGCTGTTATTCTCCAGCCCGTCTCCTCTTTGACCCGTTCAGTGATTTCTTGTAAAATTAAATGTCTCCTAATGAATCAAACTCCTTCACCAGAGTATGACAGGAATCTTACCTACCATGTTTTCTTCTAAGGAAACATATCGTGTCTATTACAGAGAAACTGTTGAAAGAAGTTGAAGTAATTTGGGTTGTAAAGTTAAAATTCCTAAACTCTCTTCTTGCTTGTTCTATTTACTTGTTACAAATTTCTTCCTAGTTGAAAGAATTATTGCCGTCTACCTGTAGAGAGCTTTGTACTACACAGGATTCCTTTTAATATGTGTATATATGTGTGTACACGTATATCTGTACATAGAATTTATAAATAAATTGTGCGCAGTATAAAGCTCTCTACAAACAAGAGTCTTTTATTTGGCAGTCGGTGATTTGCTGCCTTATAGTTGTTCCTCCAAGCATTTCGTGTGTGTCTTCTTGTCTCTGAAACAGATTTCAAACTTGTATGAGGCAGGCTTCATTACTGACACTTTATTTTTATCCTCCACAGTGCCCAAGCTGTTTGATTCACTGAGTCAACTGCCTTATCCCATTCTTCTCCCAAGAGGTTCCCTTGACCTTCACCTCATCATTCTCTTCTCCTCCTTTAGAAAGCCTTCCTTGATCTCCTGAAAGAATGCTGTTGATTTTTCTAGCATACAATCTCCTATGCAGAGAAATTTATAATGTTGGTATATTTATAAGTTGAGAATGGTTTTAGTATAGACAGAACATGGAAACAATGATGACAGAGTCCCCAGAAAACTAAGAAATGATGATATCAAAATATATACAGAGAAAGACTCTGACAAATGAAGAGATAGTCTCTAAAAAACAAAGAAAAAAGAAATGCCTAAGGGCCAAAATCTATCAATGTTCAGTAACATCCAGGCTGGAAGTTACCCAAACTGTCCTCTTGAATGTCTGATTAATGGGCCTAAATGGATATTTATAGATCATTCATATACAAAAAAACTTACAAGGTTTAAAACCACATATATATGCTTTTTTATATATGTGCATGTATGTATGTATGTATACATAGATACATACATGTGCACACACATATATGCACACACACAGTCAATTTTTCCATCTCCACCACAGTACTCTTGAGTTGCTGCTGCCGTCTCCACCCACCTGCAGTGGGTGGTCGTGCGGAACTGCTCCAGCTTCCTGATCAAGAGAAACAAGCAGACACACAACACCGAGCCCAATAACCTGAAGGCTCGCAACTCCTTTTGCTACAACCTGCTGACTTACCGCAAGACTGCAAGGCTTAGACCCGGCACACCATGGCATGGCTGTAGCGGTGGTCATGAAGTGGAGATCCAGCCAGTGAAAATCCGCCACCTCCTACGGGCAGACCACCATCAACAAGAATGCCCGGGCCCCCCTCAGCAGCATCAGACGCGTGATCTGCAAGAACAGGGACTGCCCAGATCTGCGCATGTCTGCCGATCGCAGAATCCCCGCGCCATCCTGTTCAACCTGGACCCGGGGATGCTGAGGAGGAAGCAGGCCGCCCCCTGCAAGGGCCCCTGGGCACCTGCACCCCAGCCCCAAAGCAATAAGGGTGTAAAACACCTAAAAAAAAAAAAAAAAAAAATGTCGTATCTAGAATACTTTTAAACCGTAAGAGTCATAATATTAACAAACTGATTTAGCCCTGACGAGATTTATTTAAGTTTTCCAAATAGTTTTAATTGGGTGAATCTTCTGGACAAACGAATGTGCGACATCAAACCGGCACAGATGTTCTATTTCTGGTTACTAACTGACATGTGGGCTTGTACAGAATCTCTTGTAAGTTTATACAGCAAAACTTTGACATTCTCAAAGGCCAAGCTCTGCAGTTGATGAAATTACAAAACAATGAACTAGAAATTATCCTAATGATTTTATCGAAGTAATACCACCCTATGGGACCCTGCCTGGGGTCTAGTCAATCAGCATCTTCCCAGAGGTAACCCTTTGTCCTCTCCCTCAAATCACCCTTATAATGGAAGGGGTTTACATGGTTCAAATTACAGCAGATGTTCTATGAATTAACTTTTTTTTAATTAACTTTGGAAACTCAAGTTCCTGAGCCATTTCCTTGAACAGCCTGAGGAGCAAATCAAGTACCCAGTGTAGACATACAGTCATGAAACCTGTCTACGATGGAAGACAGGCGGAAACCAAAAAACCTCGTTACTCTGAAATAAAAAAAAAAAAAAAAAGATCGAGGTCTAACGTTTCTCAAATTTAAATGCACACTTGAGTCATGAGCTGGTCTTATAAAAATGCAGATTTTGATTCAGGAACTCTGAGATAGGGCTCAAGCCGCTGTGTGTCCTAAAAGCACCCGGCAATGGCCACGCTTGGAGCCCAAGGACCTTGCACTTGGAGCAGGGAGGTCAGAGCATTTAAGTCCAGGTGTCCTATAAAGTTTGACTTCATCAGTAACTCAGCTAGAAAGCACCCAAGGAATGCTATCATAGTTAAGAGATGATACAACATGTTTTGTGTACATTTTTGTTCTTTACCAGAAATTACGTTTATAGGAGAAGACTTTTCTGTTGTGTCCATTCTTACCAGGCTCCACGAGTGGGAATAACGTGGTTTATCAGTCTCTGACAGGTTGTGCCTGGCTAAGCTGTGGATTCGGCTCATCTACCCCCAAAAGCACACACCACAGATGCAGGGCCCAGAGGCAGAGCTGCCAGCCTCCTGAGCACATCCTCTAAAGCCCAAAGATCTGTGGTGGGAAAGGGCACTCCTATGGTTTTTCAGATCATTCCGTGCACTTCTTCCTAGCATTTTTTAAAAAAGATTTTATTTATTTATCAGAAAGACAGAGAGAGCACGCACACAAGCAGGCAAAGTGGCAGGCAGAGGCAGAGAAGCAGGCTCCCCCCTGAGCAAGAAGCCTGATGCTGGACTCAATCCCAAGACCTTGGGATCATGACCTGAGCCTAAGGAAGCGGCTTAACCCACTGAGCCACCCAGGCGTTCCTTTCCTAGCATTTTCAACAAACACACCAAGACCCCAAGAGTCAGGCCCACGTAGAATTGAAGCACCTTCATTTGAAACTTCCTGTGTGTCTTAGGGAAGAGGCTAAGGTGACCCAAGGACGGCAGCCCTCAATTTCCCATCCATTCCTACCCCTGAAATTTTCAACAGTAAAGTTAGGCCTCCTGTAAGAGGCAACAGCCATGGGAAAAACAAAGATGAAAAAAGAAGAAGAAGAAGAAGAAGAAACTAGATGATGCACCCAAGGAGAAGTGGATTCGGGGGGTTTCCTTGTTGGTTTTGCCTTCTTGATAGAATTGTCTAATTTAATTTTTAAATTCCTGATTTATTATAGAGTTCAGTATTTTTTTTTTTTCTGTCTACAGGTTGCAGCCCCTTAAATCACTGTCATGGGTTGGAACCAGGCTGTTTTAAAACTGCCACAGGCGTATCAACATTCAGAGGGGAAGTATTGTTTAATGAAACTTCTCAGTTACATATGTCTGCGTACTGAGTTAAATTGTAAAGTGCATTTCTTAGTGGGGATCCTGATCAAAAATTTGAAAAACACTCGACGATATTTTGCTTTTTGATAATGGAGTGTTCTTTAAAGCCTTCGTTGTGTTTGCTTTATTTTTACTATAGTCGCCTGGCATTGCCTAAATTAGATGAGTTCAGGGTAAGCAGCCCCTTCACATATTTCTCTGCCCTTTCCACTGCAAATTCCTAGAACTCATGTAGTAAGTTCATACGTTATATGTATAATACGTATAATATTAAATTCCTCCAGACTATCCATAATATTAACAGGCCACATTTAATCCACCTCTGAACTATTCCTGGGTGGTATTTACCTATTGCCCTACATTTAACCCACTACTGGGAGTGCTCAATCCACAGCTTCTGCCTTACAAGGCAGAAGAGTTAAAGAGTTAATCAAAGAGTTATCCAAAAAGTCCTGATTTTTCTAGCAGATTTCAGTGGGCACCATAAATACATTAAAATTCTTTAGCACTCCTTTATTTTATGCAGGACTTTCACCCCTTTCCCTATGTGAGAAGGGTCTTTCTATTCTGCAACAGTAGTCTGTCCCACTTGGTTTTCCGTTAAACAGAGCCGGTGTCAAGTTTCAGCTCCTCCTTGAATTCCAGCCCGCTGAGACGTCCCTCTAGAATCATCCAAAATGGAGCCGCTTACAGCATACCCTTTAAGATGTTCAGGGTCGAAAGCAAAGGTATTTGCAGTTTTACTGTCTATGGTTCTATGCACAGTAATGTTATTTCTTCTACAACTAAAATTCCTAAAACCTAAAATCAACAGCTTTTATACCTTCGAAGTGAAAGATGCAAAAGGAAGAACGGTTTCTCTGGAAAAGTTTAAAGGCAAAGTAAGTTGCATCTTCTGATTTTTTTTTGTCTATTGTTCATTCATGTTCTCTGTTTAATGAAATCAATTTTTCATTATTAAAGGGTCGTAAGTTATACTTTAGTCTAAAAAGTAATGTTGTTTATCACTTTAGCCATCAAAGTTCTCATTGTGTATCTACTTCTAGTTGATAAAGTCTGTCCTGTCTTCAGAGGCATGCTGAATTAATACTTTAAGTTGTTTAGGAAATTCTTATAGTTAGTAATGTGACTATGGAGGCCTTAAAAAACATTAATTCCATAATCTAGCAACATTAAAAACCACTCTTATCGATGTTACTATCTTTTATTTAAAAATAAGCCATTGTATCCAATGCTTTTTTAACGGTGGTGATCTTTCAGTCTTGATTCATGCATCCAGGTTACAATTTTCAATAAAATTGGGTATATGTAAAAGTATGAAATAACTATCTGCTTCAAAATGGTTTGGGATTTTAACTACTTGCAGACTTTTTTTTTTTTTTTAATCTTTTATTTGCTTCACTTTCCGGTTGGATTTTTTTCTTTTTCCGGGAGGTTGCCCTAGTTGTAAACGTGGCTAGTGACTGCCAACTCACAGACAGAAATTACTTAGCACTGCAGGAGCTACACAAAGAGTTCGGACCATTCCACTTCAGCGTCTTGGCCTTCCCGTGCAATCAGTTTGGAGAATCGGAGCCCCGCCCAAGCAAGGAAGTAGTATCTTTTGCAAGAAGTAACTATGGAGTGACATTCCCCATCTTCCACAAGATTAAGATTCTAGGATCTGAAGCAGACCCTGCATTTAGATTTCTTGTTGGTAAATATCTATCTTGCCTCGCCAGTTTAATGTTTTTAATTGCTTTTCCTTTTTAAAACAAGAGACCAGGACCATACTTCTCTGTTTCATTTGAAATGTTTTAGTGGGAAAGTTTGATAAAATACCGAAGAGCCAGAATCTCATGTTTTGTAATTTTCTAGAAGTTCTGCTTCTCTGAAGTCAATGTTTCAAACCTCTTAAATGGCAAAATGAGTCTACTCCAATGTATTTTATTCCTTATGATCATTTTCCTGAAGAATTTATCTGAAGTGTGGTCATGGCTATCTTCACAAAATATCTTCACAAAATAGCTCTCGGGGAAATGTCCCTCCCCACTTTAAAGCAATCTATGTCTCATGAATATTGCCGGGCATTATTAGTAGACATATCTTTGTGGTTAATTTTATGTTGTTTTACTTGTCTGAGATACTGTCTTTAAGGATGAATAATGTCTCGGTTTACCAGGTTTTTGCTAAAATTATAACAGAATATAAGGATTTTTTTTGGAGGCGGGTATATTAGGCTATGTCTAAAATTAGACGAGCTACAGAAATCTGTTTAAAGATTTTTCTGGGCCAAAGGTAGTGAGATATAGTGACTAAGGGCATTGGTTTTAGCTCCATTCTCTGGCTTCAAACCCCTACTCTGTTCCTTTTGCTGTGTGGCTTCAGGTACATGAGATAACTCCTCTGTGCCTTCTTCCTCATTTGTGAAATGAGACTATTAATACTACCTACTGCCTGACATTGTTTGTATTCCTAAGTATATTACTAGCAAAAAGCAAAGTATTTAGATGCTGCTTATACCTTGCCAAACACTACTCTAAAGGATATTCAGCTAATGTCCTCTCATCTGACTTATACAGATGATATCCTCGGTCCTATTTTCACAGATAATTTGAGTTTTCATTAAACAATGATCTCCATCAGATAATCAAGCTTCCAGTCCAGGAAGTCAGCTAATGATACTCTACAAAATTTAAG
This sequence comes from Lontra canadensis, assembly GCF_010015895.1. Lineage (NCBI taxonomy): Eukaryota > Metazoa > Chordata > Mammalia > Carnivora > Mustelidae > Lontra > Lontra canadensis. Next base: position 52,754,175 of record NW_022630998.1, on the reverse strand, counting down.
TGTGAAATCAGAGTCTTTTAAAAACATATTTAATTTCTAGGGAAAATTAGCACAATGCTTAATACCCTGCATAGTAATCAGAGTAATATCTTCATTCCTTCTATTTCCAGGATAATCTGAGGAAAGACAAGCCAGAGCACAAGTCCTTGTAATCATTTTCAGTTATAGCAGCCAGATACGTGGGCATCATAGCTCCTGAGTTCTCCCCCTTTGTCACTAAAAAAGCTTCTGAAACTCCACCTACCCCATGTAATCAAAAAAACTAACAGTGACTTAAGGTTTCAATGACGTTAGATGAAGCTCCAGAGACAAAGACTCTGAGATCCTAGTCAAATGAAAGTTACATCTTTTTAAAACAAGCCAAAATGGACTGTAACTGGTCACATGGTCACAAGCAGGACCATTCTGCCCATGTGTGCAGTTGTCACTAGACAGGGCATCTGGACATGGAGGCTCATGGGGACTGGAGCTTGGCCACAGCAAGGCTGTGTGTTGAGGGGGCTGTACCCACCTGGAAAGGTGTCTTTTCCTAATTCACATCAAGATGTTAGGTCAGCTAGAAAGAGCTCTGCCCTGACATGTAATATCTTTAGAGACGCATTTTTCATTACAGAAAAGGGCAATTTTTCAAAATGATTTTGAGACGGTTTTCATGTGGTGATATAATACGCTGAGTCACTGATGTTTGCTCTATCAGAAATATTTTTCTCTAATAATGAAATAAATTGAACTGCTTGGCACAGTGCACAAAGTAAAGCACATTTAAGTAATCAGGCTACTTTTTATTTCTTATTTTTAACCTATGCTCCCTCGTTGGTTCTTTCTCCCAGCACAAAGTATTGTACACCTTAAAACTCTAGGCAGTGTGTTCCTTCTACCTATTTAATCTCGATTTCTGAAAGAATAGTTAACACTTGTTACCTCTACTTCCCTGTCTCCGTTTCCTTCTTAGATCACTGTGTCTGGCTTTTTGCCAGGATCTCCTGAACCTTACAGGTACCAGTGACTGCCACTCTGGCCCCTTCCCTTTCTTCTTTTCAGGTTCCTCCTTTCCATCAACCCTTAATTCTGCTGAGCCTCGGGATTCTGCCACAACCCACTGGGGCTCTTCTTATTCTATCCCCTTTCCCTGAGTGAACTCTCTCTCCTAAGATCCAAAGCCATATAGTCAGTGGCCTCCTCTGACTGGATGACCCACATACACCTGAATCCCCTCATATACAAAAACAAATTTGTCATTATTGTCCTAAAATCTGCTTGCTTTTCCATAGGAGTAGGAAGGTCTGTGTATCAGTCCTGGTTCTACCACTTACTAGCCATGAGACCTTGAGTCTAGGACTCCATTTTTCTCATCTGCAAAATGGGCTTAATAATAATATCCACCTCACGGGGTTGCTGTAAAGATTAAATGGAAGGACCCATTTAGAGCAATGAGCACACATTACTAGGTACATAGTAAACAAGGTATTTATATTTTTTTCTATGTTAGTCAATGCACATCAATTCTGGGTAGTGTAAGTGGAAAAAAATCTATATTTCTTACATAAATTGAGATGTATCAAAAGGACAGCATAATTTCTCAATATGATTTAACACTGTATGTTAACTGGAATTAAATACTTAAAAAATAATGTGATAAAGAATTCCTTTCCATTTTTGTCTACATTACATGTAATGATATTAAAACCATAGATAACATTTAATATGAAAATAATTCCATACATGCCATTACCAAGGACCATTGGAACATCATTTTATCTCTAAAAATGTTAGGAAACTGAAAATTTTGAGTGACAAAGTAAATTTTTTTTTGTTTAGATCTGATGCAAAATAAACCACTTTCTTTCACGATTCCAGATCAGTAGAATCATCAGTGAAGTCACCAAATATACAGAAATATGGTTACTCAAAGCTTGAGTTTTGCTTTATTTGGGTGTTTTGCTTTTTGTTTTGTTTTTGACATTCCTAGAACTTGATTCTAACATTGTCACTTACATAGATACTAATAGAAATGACAAGCTTAGCAAAAGAATAAAATCATGCTCATGAAAATATATTCTGGTATTTTAGATTCATCAAAGAAGGAACCGAGGTGGAATTTTTGGAAGTATCTGGTCAACCCTGAGGGCCAAGTTGTGAAGTCCTGGAGGCCAGAGGAACCCATTGAAGTCATCAGGCCTGAGATAGCAGCTCTGATTAGACAAATGATCTTAAGAAAGAAAGAGGACCTGTGAATATGGCAGTGAGTCATTCAGACACAGTAATCGGAATATAGACATGTCAGGGCGGGGGTGGGTGGGTTTCATCTGAAGACTCTCACAATAAAATGTGGCCCTGAAGGATGGGGTGTTTTATTTTTAGGATACCTTGCTGGTGAGTGGTAATGATTGTCCCCAAGACAGAGATATTACATAAAGCAAAAATAAAGAGTAGCTAAAAAATCAAAATGCAATATATTAAATATTTCATCTGACCACACTGAATAATTCAGAATACAGAGTCACCAATGTGCGTCAATATCCTGTTGTTCACCTTGACATTTTCCAGGATTGTACTTAATGGAAATGCCAACACACCAGACCACCGTTTGAATTCAAGGCACTGTATGTGACTGAAATTTCAGGAGTAACTAAATGTAAATGGCTATTTTTATGTAATAAAATACAAAATAAACATTGAAAAATGTGAAATAGATTCAAATCCCTATATACTTCTGTTTCATGTACAGGATTTTGTTTACTTGTTTGATTTTTTTTTTAAGTACAGGTTCATAGTATATTTTATTATATCTGCCTGAATAGTCACTGATGAATGACACTATCCTAACTCTTGAAAAAGCCTTCATCACTTTCAGTTATTTCTAGGTTATTTTCCAGAAGCAACTCAAATTTTGTAAATAGAATATTAATAGTTGAATTGCAAGCTTTATTTCTGAATGAAAATCCTAAGTGTAAGAAAAAGACAGTATTTGATGATTTAGCTCAATTCTTGGTACATTAATTTTGGTTGCTCATATATTCAGACTAGATCAGCCATTTGGAAAGAATTCCATGCTACATCATTCTGACAGCTGAAACAGTCAGACTCAACTCTGAATCATCAAAGGTCTGAATGTAAACAAAGAGGTTTGCAGTCACAACAGTCTTAAACATCAGCAGTCACCCAACCCTTTGATAGAGCCACAATATGCTTCGTCTCCCAGTCATAACTTTTATGTTGTCAGTCTTACAATTATTAACTAACAGAGCAACCTGCCAAGTTGGTGAAGTCTAGATATTCATTTCATATCTTGGTAGATATTCATTTCATGAATTCAATAGGAAGACTAGGGCAAAAGAAAAAAAGGGAAAGGCAATCATGTAAAATTTGGCTAAGAAGGAAGACCCAATCTCAAAAGCCATGGCTCCCAAATTCTGACGTGATTAATGAAAGTGAAGAGGGTTTTTTTATGGTGAAGTCAGTAATGCCACCTCAGTATATAGTTCTGTACAAGTGTTTAAAGTTCTTGGAGAAACCAAAAATTTATTTCTTGGATCACCTTCTGCTTCAAAGTATATGTCTAAACACCCACAGTTGGGGGTACAGGTACAAGAACGTCAGGTTAGTATGTCAGCAAACCTGCTTGTACCCTTCACCAGCCATATGATCTTGGGCAAGTCACTAGACTACTTTTAGATTTGCTCAGCCATAAGTTGAGGTCAGACTGAACAAAGAGTTCCTTCCAGCTCCACCAGTCAAGGACCATGCTTAACAAGGTGTCTTCAGTGATCAGGAATAGAATCAGTACTGATCTGAATTGTTTTTGAAGAAATAGAAGCCCTCAAACAAGCCTATCTGTCCTTTGCGATTTTACCCCCAAGAGTATAGAAGCAGTTTGAATTCTGAGCCTCTCAGCAAAATTTTGTTCAGGTCAAACACTCCAAGTATTGCTCCCAGAGCACTCTTGCCCTGGGACAAGTGCCACAGGGCTGCTTCAGTGTTTTGTGTGCTCACGTTAGGGTATGAGCAGAAGTGTATATGGTAGCCCTATGCAGGCTGTGTAGACTCCCCACTGTCCGACCCTAATAGAGCTGCCCTAGGGACCAACCAGGACTGTCCTGGTGAATGCAGTTGAGATGTCCATTCTGCCCAAAGTCACTTGTTCTCCAAAGCCATATAAACTGGGTTTTCAGTTACAGATCTCCAATCCTGGTTGTTTATTCAACCTACGGTATCTACTATTGTCAGTGCTTGATTCTCTCCCCTTGTCCTTTGGGGATGCAGGGAAGGCAGGTGGGGATTTGAAAGTGTGTCAAGTGGGTGTCCATTGAAGGTTCTGTAACAATGAGGCTGTCTGTGCTAAAAGAGGGTATGGAGCTATTTGCTGATGTCCTGCTACCCATAACTCCAATGTCTTATGTGAATTCCACCAGGTGCACACATACAGAGGGAAAAAAAAATAGCTTTCATGAACTGAGCAGATCTTCCCTGTCTCAGCATCAAAAAGCCTGAGACACAGACTACTGTCTAAATTGAGGAGTATAACAGAAAACAGCTGGCATCCCATCAAAGGGTATTCAGTGGCCATTATGACAAAGGGACAAAATCAAATGCATTTAATTGTGATAATTCATAGGCTTGAAGTTTGGCTTATTGGGAGGGTGGGAAGGAGTACTGCATTCTAACTCCCAGTCTTCATCTCATGGCACATATAGCCATACTGTCGGAGACTGGAATAAATATGAATTTGCCTGAGATATATCCTGAAAGTCATACTTCATTTTTTTAAATACTTAGTAATTAGAGTATATCCATAGTATGTATAGAGGTAGCTATATACAGTTCCTAGTAATTATGGAACAGATAGCATATACCCGGTGGCTGATAACCATCACATCTCTGGAAGAGGGGTCCCAATTTGCAGCACTTGCCAATTTCCATGGTTTAAATGCTCCCACGTGGCCAACTTCCATCTACCAATGGCTTAATAACTAGCATGCCAAATTTCTGAAAATTTAACAATCATTTCTCACAACCCACTATCAGTGGGCTCTAGGACACCAAAATTCTTTTTTTTTTTTTTTTAAGATTTTATTTGACAGACAGAGATCACAAGTAGGCAGAGAGGCAGGCAGAGAGAGAGGAGGAAGCAGGCTCCCCGCAGAGCAGACAGCCCGATGCGGGGCTCGATCCCAGGACCCTGGGATCATGACCTGAGCCGAAGGCAGAGGCCCAACCCACCGAGCCACCCAGGAGCCCCTAGGACACCAAAATTCTTAAAAATCAGACTTGTTGGGATGCCTGGGTGGCTCAGTTGGTTAAGCGGCTGCCTTCGGCTCAGGTCATGATCCCAAAGTCCTGGGATCGAATGGAAGAACAGCTTTAAATATGTATTGATCATTGAGTATGAATGTTGGCATTTTATGTCTTGTTCTTTAGTTAAAAAATTAAAACACAAAGGCCAAGCCTTCTTAATTTAGTAGGTTTTATTTTTATCAACAGGTCAGAGACTTTCCATAAAAAAGAACACACTGAAATTTAACCTTTTAAGAAAAAAGAAAATGAAAATAATATTTATGTGGGAAGGATCCTTAAAAAATGCTGAAAATAAAATGATAATGGGCAACAATGAAAAGAGAATGAGATGTGAAAGTAGCAAAATGCATAAAGAATCCAATTATAGGCATATCTCCCATGATTTACATGTTTAAACTTAAAATAAGAATTAAAATTGTAATTATAATTGTAATTTATAATCCAGTAGAGTAGACTGTAATATATTTCTTTTTTTTTTTTTAAGATTTTATCTATTTTTTTGACAGAGATCACAAGTAGGCTGAGAGACAGGCAGAGAGAGAGGAGGAAGCAGGCTCCCCGCTGAGCAGAGCCAAATGCAGGCTCGATCCCAGGACCCTGGGATCATGACCTGAACTGAAAGCAGAGGCTTTAACCCACTGAGCCACCCAGGTGCCCCTGTAATATATTTCTCACATCTCACTTAGAATATGACTAATTGACCAGACCACCAATGTCAGTTCCATGAACTTGCTGCAAATGTCCACATGAGGACACGTATGTCACTGTATTCCTGGGACCCAGCACATACTTGACATTGTTGCATGAGCCAGTTGCATGGGCCCCCAAAGGAATCAGAAAATATTTAAAAGCATATTATACAGTCAATTCTTCCCACTTCACAAGCTAAATTTCATGTTCTACTCCAAATATTTTATGAGTCTGTGACTTCACAGAAGATGAAGTGAATAATTGAAGCAAATCCTCCAAACTATTCAACTCCATCCCCACCCCAAAAACTTCCAATTTTCTTGGTATTTCAAGTGAAAATGTTGGAGTTGACCGACTCATCTTGAAAGTTACCTCAATTCTCCATTCAGCTGGTACATACACATGGTTTTAGAAACCTGCTCTGATGTCGTATTAAGAAACTGACTATCGGGGCACCTGCGTGGCTCAGTGGGTTAAAGCCTCTGCCTTCAGCTCAGGTCATGATCCCAGGGTTCTGGGAATGAGCCCTGCATCGGGCTCTCTGCTCAGCGGGGAGCCTGCTTCCCCCTCTCTCTCTGCCTGCCTCTCTGCCTACTTGTGATCTCTGTCTGTCAAATAAACAAAATCTTTTAAAAAGAAAAAAAAAAAGAAAAAAGAAAGAAACCGATTATCTAGAGAGAATACTAAAGATTCAGTTGAAAACTTGGGAAAACATTTTAGGCTTTCCATTTCAAATTGTCATTGTATTCTAAATCTTATACTAAAAATATATACACCACATCACAAGTACTTTCATACTGTGAACCCAGACCTCCAAAAATACTGCCTGGGAAATTTTTAAGAATTAATTGCATTGGTTTCTTCAGTATTTATAAAGCTTTCTATTGTATTATTATTGGGTAACAGGATAGCAGTTATGAGTATTATGGTAACTAGTGTCCCGGTTCATAGCAAGAAGTATATACATACGCACATACACATACACTAATTACAAAATTAATTATATGCCGATGTCCATTGTATGTGCAATAAGAGAGCAGTTGCATGTTAGCTGATGCCACTCACATATTCAACCAGCTAACAATACACTGCCAACCCATCACACACAGGTAACTAGTACAGCTTGTTAACAAGAAGAGTTTATCCAGAAGCAAGCGGCAGGGTGGTTGCGGCTGCCATACTGACCCAAAGCAGCCAGCTAACAGCACACTGCCTACCTGACTCAGGTCACTCCTGCTTGTCATGGCCCATGACATCACTGAAGCTAATTTGCAACGTGAAACACTGGCACAATGGTAATCTTAAGAGTCCCATAAAAGAAAATTTATAAACAAAACTTGTTCGTCCAAAACAGTTATAAAATATAAAAACATTATTTTTAAATCATAAAAACTTAAAAAGGAAAACTCTCAGAAGACTTGCATTTGGTTATTCTAAAGTAAATGCTTGGATATCAAACTATGGTACATATGAAATAACCAAGTTATACTTAACTGTAGCTTTTCCAATGATTTCTATTTACCGACCAAAAGACCAGTTGTCTGTATTAGGCAGCAAAATATTTAGTAGGAGTCCTGGCAATACATAAGCTGGGCAAAAAACAAAACTGCAGCTATTTTGGAGGGGGGGAAATCAATATTAAAGTATTTAGGGAATGTAAGGACTTAAAACTGTTGTTCATCATCTCCCACTATAAATAACATTAGTCATTGCATTTGAAAGGGCCATTTTGTGTTTGATTTATTGTAACACCACTGAAATACTGAAAATTTTAAATTATAAGAAAAATCTGTAAAAATGTTGATGGGTTTGAAACTAGAATCTATGAGGAAAGTTTAAAGGAATAAGAACAATTTGGGGTAGAGAGAAGGCAAGGTGAATGGTGATAGTGAGAGATTTAAAGCATATGAGGGGGTGCCTGGGTGGCTCAGTAGGTTAAAGCCTCTGCCTTCGGCTCAGGTCATGATCCCAGGGCCCTGGGATCAAGCCCCACATCGGGCTCTCTGCTCAGCGGGGAGCCTGTTTCCCGCCCCCCTCTCTCTCTGCCTGCCTCTCTGCCTACTTGTGAGCTGTCAAATAAATAAAAATCTTTTTAAAAAAAAACAAATAAAGCATATGAGGGCTGTTTATGTGGGAAAAAGAAGAAAAACTCACATAGATTTGTTTTATTTTTACGCTGATTACAAGAGAAGCTACAGGCCTTTGGCTTCAGACTTTCAAGGAGAAAAAGTACTACATTGGATCAACTTTAAATTGCTAAGGGAAGGACAGACCATCAATTAGGCCACTTCTCTGGTTATCCACAAGATGGCACCATTTCCCCTTTTTTGGGAGGCAAGCTTAACTGCAACAATGGCAAGTGCAACTAGCAACTGTTAAAATTAACAGCCAGCTAGCAATGCACTGCCTACCTGACACATCCATGCTTTCCTGTTGAGGCAAAAACTAGAAAGCACCAGCGGTATACAAATGATTACCACTGTCAGGGATCTTCAACTTCCTACAGAAATAGGGGGGAGGGGAGTGTATAATAAGATCTGTAGTTAGTGATATCTTAGGAGATTGATTTTTTTAAATTTTCATATCTTCAGACCACGCCGTACTTCCAACAAATATCTTCTTTAGGAAAAATTATTTTGTTCAAGATCAGAATTAAGAGAACTAGAGCAAGCCCTAGATACTCACCTTGGAAGAACGTGGACTTCTCTTCTGCTTCAGGTCTTTGGCGAACACCCTCATGACATTCTCCTTCGAAAACAGAGACAACATATAGAGAGAAAAATTATTTTAAAAAATCATAATGCTAGGCGTGGGATGTTTATACATCCTCAGCTTGTCCGGCTGCATTTACTTATTTCTTTAGCAAGCAAGCACCTCCGGTATTCAACTAAATTACAGATCGCAAAATGCAGGATCAGGGTTTAGAGTTTTATGCTACATCTTGGCCCTAAATAGGTATTATAAACAGTGCCTTCGACGAGAAGTCCCTGGGAAACAAAAGGACATCACTCACCCACAGTATCTCTTCTTCTGTCCGGACCCTCCGCGGGGCTGTGCGCTCCAGTTTCCACTCCATCTCGGCAGAACTTCCCCCCACCTAGAGTTTGGCCTCCCCTGCCCGATTGGCTCTGGTTTTCCCCCCAGCTCTAAGTCGGTCTTGACGCCTAATCGTCAAACATCTAGAGTCTCACCACCCCCTCCTCCCCCAGGGACCATCATTTTTCACCCTTAATTTTCATTTCCCCCATTCCTCCCACTGCTCCTAGACGGCATTCCCCAGAGTACCGTTTAAAAAGCCGGCTGCGCGGCAGCCGGAGCGGGAATCCCCCCGTCCGGCTTCTCATTGGCCAGCGCTGAGGTGACGTAAAAATGCGGAAGGGATTCCCCCAGCGCGCTGCGTAGCCCGCCTCCGCCTTCCGGCTGGCCGCCCAGCGCCGCCGCCGCCTGCTCTTTGTCCGCAAACGCGCGCAGAGAAGCGCCAAGCTTTGCCGCGAGCGGTGGCGGGCCTGATCTGGGCCACGCGCCCAGGGCGGTCACACCAGCAGGAGATGAGAGGGTTGGCGGGCGAAGAAGCGGGTTCTGTGAGTTCACGTTCTTTCCATTTTCAAGGTGGGGGAAAAGGTTCGTTATAACGGGGCCTCCTCTGCATTGGTAATAATGTTCCCCGTTTGTGTAAACCACTGATCTTAGACGTGTTCCCCCAACGTGTTCATCAGCTCTCGCTCCATTTTTCAAATAGGAAAACGTGGCAAGATTTCTGTGCTAATGAGAAAGGGAGCCATCACATTGTTTCAGTAAGTTCTCTGCTGTAGCCATTTGGAAGGGGCCAGGATCTCTCACTTGAGCTTCTCAGCTCTCTTCCCAAACAGCAGGTTGGTGAGCGAGATGAAGGCATTGGTGAAGGCTGGCGACAGAGAGCACCTCAGGAGGAGTGCAGAGCCAGCAGGAAAGCTGAGCAGACTGGGGGCTACATCAGGAAGGAGAGGATGATTTGGGGGGTTTAGGGAGGGGTTTAGAGGGAAACAGCAGCCCCACCTAAGCTGCCAAGGGAGGCTGGCTGTGCCATATGGCAGGAGGGGAAACTGGGGAACCTCTGACAGACTGGCAACCAGCTTCTCCCTTCCAGTAACCTCCTCCCTACCTTCCCCCATTTGACACTGGATTCCTTTCCCTTTAATGCAAACTGTGGGTTTGGGCATTTTCCTGGTGAAAGGATTCAAAGACATCAGATAAAAGGGTCAATGATTTAAAAAATAAATAAATAAACTAAATTCACTCTCTTGTTTCCTTCTTACGGAAAGCAAGGAAAATTGACATCAAGGCTGAAACCCAGTCTTGAACCAGTTGTCCGTCTGCAATTATAAAGGTTAGGGAAAGTGCTGCACAGGGTAACAATCAGATGAGATTTATCAAAATGCTTGATAGTCAAATAACCCATGGACTGAAAGATCTGTAAGTTCACCCACAAGAATTTTACCTTCCTTATAGTCCATTCAACTTCCAGTAAATCCTTTCAGCAAACATTGAGGCTAAATAAAGTGAAATATTGGCTGAGAGTCAAATGTATTGTTAATTTAAAGAACAGTTTTGCAAATGCCAGCTAAAATTAGCAGCATATTGGAAATAATATGGGAGACTTTTTGTTCTACTGCTAAGTATCATTTTACGTGTACCATTTATGAGAATGGGCACGAACACAGGAGTAATAAAAGCCAATTCATGAACTTGTAAACCCATGTAAACTGTGATTTTAGAATCCATCTCCTTACAAGTACTAAGAATAATGAAATACTCTTTTAAAATTCACTTTAGGGACGCCTGGGTGGCTCAGTTGGTTAAGCAGCTGCCTTCGGCTCAGGTCATGATCCCAGCGTCCTGGGATCGAGTCCCACATCGGCCTCCTTGCTCATCGGGGAGCCTGCTTCTCCCTCTGCCTCTGCCTGCCATTCTGTCTGCCTGTGCTCGCTCTCTCTCCCTCTCTCTCTCTGACAAATAAATAAATAAAATCTTTAAAAAAATAAAAATTAAAAAATTAAAAAAATAAAATAAAATAAAATTCACTTTATCGGGGCACCTGGGTGGCTCAGTGGGTTAAAGCCTTTGCCTTCAGCTCAGGTCATGATCCTAGGGTCCTGGGATCCAGCCCCACATCAGGCTCTCTGCTCAGTAGGGAGCCTGCTTCCCTTCCTCTCTCTCTGCCTGCCTCTCTGCCTACTTGTATTCTGTCTGTCAAATAAATAAAATGTTTTTAAAAAATAATAAATAAAATTTAAAAATTCACTTTATCTGTAATGCAATTTATAAATTCCATTTTAGCTGCTAGTTCCACAACATATCACACAGCCTCCAAATGCCTTTTTTCCCCTAGGTTAAAACAGAAAAGTAAAAGCCAAGTATTTTCCTTTAAGAAGTTATTGTGCATTTAAATATTCATATTAAAATTTAACAGGAGTGATGGAAATAGGAAAATCACCATTGGCAAACACCACAGTACTAACTGTTGCTGTTGAGTAGTAACATGAATAGTAAAAACCATGAATAGTAAAACTGGTGTACATATGATGAGGGTTTTGCCTCCTGTGATCCAATTCGAAAAGGAAAATTACAACTTTTCATTGGACAAATCTGGCAGCTTCCACCTCAACCAAGTAATAAATTAACCTCACCATTAATGACACAATGACATCCTGTGCCTCCTGATAGGACACATTGGGAAGGGCACAACATAACTTCCGTGACATCCTTGCCAAATTAATTAAACAATAACATGCATTTAACAATGAGAAAATGCTAAACAAACCAAATGAAAGAATATTCACAAAATAAATGGCCAGTAGTACTCTTCAAAAGTGTCATCATGAAAAAGAAAAACAGAAATTATTACAGATCAGAAGTATCTATCTAAACATGACAAATGCATTGTAAGATCCTGGACTGAAGCCTGGACCAAAAGGGGGAAACAGGCATTTGTTGGATGATTGCAGAAATTTGAGTAACATTTGTAGATTAGTTAACATGGGAGTAGTAATGCTTATTTCGTACTTATAATCATTGTGCTCTAGTAGTATTAAATGTTAACGTATCAGGAAGCTGTGTGAAGGACATGAAGGAATTATTTGTACCATTTTGGTAACATTTTTCTAAGTCAAATTATGTCAAAGTAAAACTTAGAATTGAGAAACATTATCATGTGGTCATATGAATAGATAGAATGAATAGAAATTAGTATGCATAAGTTTTTAGGAGAAAATAGAAATATCCTGTAAGCATTTTATCTTAATTTTTATCAAATACAGTTTAGGAGTAATGCCTAATTCATTGGTTTATGTGTCTGTAATGTACCATCTTCAAGACGTTTGCTCTTTCTGAGTGCGATTTTGCAGATCTGTGATAAGAACAGAGCTGTGAAGAAGATTCCTCTGCGAAGGCCAAGGTCAATTCGAAGGATTTGGAATAAGAAGTTGAGGGGGAAAAGAGGTGAAGCAGGGAGAAGGGAGAAGAGGCAAACGTGAAAACACTTTTCTTGACTCCTATCTTGTGGGTGCTTTGAGAGTCTGAGCAGTTCCCTATGGATGGGAAGCAAGAAGATATCCAAAGCTTCCCAAATGCAGATATTTTTTCAATTACATGATCACATTTTCCAAATAATAATGTTACATATCTCAAAAATACACAATGTACAAAGTCAGCTCCCTTCATCCACCCCCTCCCCAGCTTACTCCTTTCCCCCAGAGAGGCTATCAGACCATTTCCAATGCATTTACATACAGAAATGTGTACTGAGAGTTGGGCGCTGTGAACCTTCCAACCTAAATGCGATCTCACTACACTTAATCGTTTTGCAACTTGCTTTTTCTGCTTCACCGCATTCAGTTGCAAACCGGAGAGCTTCCCCATCCCCAACTCCCAACTGTCGGTTTTCACGCCGCTGGCATCGCGGCTTCTCAGGGTGGGCTCGCGCCCGCACCTGGCGCGCTCCAGCCCGCCCCCGACTCGCGCCCCACCTCCCGCGCGGGCCAGACTGGCTCCGGCGCCCGCCTACTGGACAAAAGGGACCGTTGCTGGGCTCTGCAACCGCCCCTGGGGCACGTGCCTGCCAGGCAGGACTTGGGGGAGAGCGCCACTCCTGGCGGGATCAATACTTCTCCAGCCACGTGGGACAGGGGGAAGACCGGGTGCAGTGGGAGAGTCGGGACGTTGGCCATGAAGTTTGGGGAAAGGAAGGGAAGGAGAGCATCGTGTTCTGGACAGATAATGTGTCTGAGCATGTCTCCCCACCACCACCCCCCAATATATATAGCTCAAAATACCGCATGGGAAGGAAGGAATAACTCCCTTATAATACCGCAGGGCTCGAAAGACAACTTGTGAAGGTTCTAGTGAGTAGCCTCAATCAGAAGAATAAATACCACCTCACCTCTGGTTACATTGACTTATTACTTTAGGTACATGCATATTTTTCCGTTACTACCTCGTTTCTAAATACAGGGTCTGTCCTTTAAAATGTATTTCTTTAAAATATATTCCTCCATCTATTTTACCTAAGGTGAAGGGTAAAATTTGCCCCGCTTAAAGCATGAAATCAGAAGATCACTTCACCTCCAACTACGTAGCTGCTTTAATGCATTTTCCCCTTCTGTTGCTGCTTAGTGTAGCTCTTCCATAGGCTGCTAAGGTATTTACCCCCACAATTTTATGGGATGAAAGGAAAATATCAACCTGATTTCAGTACAAATCTGTATAAAACCAGGGATGAAGTCAAGCATATGAACATGGTGCCGCCTCAAGAAATAAAGGCTCATAAATGCGTGCAAATCCTTTTACTAGATCTCTTACCAGCACTTCAAGCACAACATAATCCAAAACAGAATTGAGACTTTCCTTATTCCTCTTCTCCCCAAACCATGTTTTCCCCCCTTCAACCAGCCTGTCCCCAATATCCCCACCTTCCCGGTGGAACAGAATCAAAGTCAGCCTTCTTTAACACTTCCCCTCCCCATAAGCCCAAACCCAGATACCAAAGGCAGTCATTTTCACCTCAGCACTGTTGATTGCATCTGCCTCTTCTTGATCTATTACAGTAACCTAATTGATAATTCCATATCTAGTCTATTCCCCTTGAGTCCATTCATTTAACATGTTTATTTGCACAGTGCAATTTCCGTGCACCGTGTAAAGCAGTGAAAATCCAGTGATAAAACTGTAAAAAGCTATTACACATTATCTTTAGCTGATTGCATTTCTGTCCTGCTCAAATCCCTGCAAGAATCTTTCCTACACAGAATTCAGTCCCAAACCTTCTAGGTCACATACAAGCCCTCTTCAGTTTAACTTCTGCCTTTCTTGCATCACCTGCCACAATACCACCAGTATCTTCTGTTGATGGCCAACAGATGATGCTGTAGATGATGGCCAGCACTCTCCTGCCTTCAGGCTACCTCGCTTTTTATTGTTTGCTTTTAAAGAATCTCTACACCCAATGAGGGGCTCATGCTTAAACAACTGAGCCCCTAAGGCATCCTCCCTGCCCCCAGGCTACCTCACTCTTGAGGACTTTTTTTTCCTATCTTCTAACAATCTTATCCTTGAAATTTCAGTTCCTTGTTCCAAAACCCTTCTCAAATCTCCTGAATTCTTATTTTTTTCTCTCCCCTGTGTTCCCATAGCATTTTGTTTGTATCTTTACTCAGTTGAATTCCAGCTTTTATATTTGTGTGCAGTATATTGGAAGCTCCAGGAATACAAGGATCTTGTCTTTTTCATCTCTGTGTCCTCCAGAGAATGTCTCAGTGCTTTAAGCATAGTTAAGCTTTATACATAGTTCATATTCAAGAGGTTTGCTGAATTGATTTGTAGATGAGATTAGGTCCTTTTCCCCCGAATCATAGAACGAGGATTATAGAGTCCGAAAATAAAGGCCTTAATGTGGCTATGCTTAGAAGGTGATAAACCCAACTGTAAGAAAATTATGAGTAAAATGGTGAAGTGGAAAGTGAAGGTGCAGGGAGTAAGGTAGATCTGGGTCTTCTGAGGACTTCCACTTGCTAATTGTGTAACTTGAAACATGTTAGTTCATCCCTTTAAGTCTCAGGCTCCTTTCTGTAAAGTATGGTAATTAGTATCCTCTATACTGATTAATGATGAGGATCAAGAGAGATAATGTAAGACCCCTGAAAGTATAAATTCTTTCCTTTGAGATGAAGTAATAGCACTTAGATGGCTAATTTAAAAGAGTATTCAGATAATAAATATGTCTCTATAAAGCACTTGTCCAGAGGCTAGTATCCTTGGGTCCAGGGCCTACACACAGTAGGTGTCTGACACATAGCAGGTGTTCAAGAAATATGAGTGAACAAATTCTAAACTCCAATCCCATTCTCTAAATACTAATACAGTAAATCAAGGGGAATCCATATGTCTACTGTAGTTTGAGGGTTATGTAACTAGAGAATACATATTTAAATGTGTTCCAATTTTGTGCTCACCAAGCAACTTCTTCTTTTTTTTTTTTTTTTTTAAGATTTTATTTATTTATTTGTCAGAGAGAGAGAGCACACAAGGAGGCAGGGAGAGGCAGGCAGAGGCAGAGAGAAAAGCAGGCTCCCCGCCGAGCCAGGAGCCTGATACAGGACTCAATCCCAGGACCCTGAGATCATGGCCTGAGCTGAAGGCAATGGCTTACCCCACTGAGCCACTCAGGCATCGCAAGCAACCAACTTCTTGATTTGTGACTTAAGCTTAAGTCCAGAAAGTCTTACCCCTGAAATGAAAATGATCTTACTCTGGACAGTTATATATCTACAATTGTAAGTGAATGGAATTCTTGTTTATCCCCCTAGATGTGAGCTTGTAAGTCAGTACCACATAACCGCTATGACTTGCGGATGATTCTGGAGAAGTGGAATGGAACTGGAGAGGTGAACAAAGAGCTGTGGAATTCCACTCTGCCATTCACTTACCCTGTGATTTTGGTCAGGTTACTCCTTATCATAAAAAGTCTGATTGCAAAATGAGGAGAGAGTAGCCTGAGGGAATGCTAACATATTTCTCTCCTCTGTATCATAAAGTTCACAAATTACCCACCAAAGTGACCTCCACTTTGTACCCCCCCCAACTGGGAAACTCTGCCTGAAATCAGAGTCATTCATTCTTTCACTGTCTGATCACAGCCATCCTGAAGCCCCCGGAAACCGTTCCCACCTGTACACGAGAAGTTAACTTTCTAGAGATTAACATGAAACGAAGCAGAATACCACCAACAGCAGTTTGGAGCCTTAAGCCCTAAAACCAGGGCTTCTTTTTATAAAGCCAAAGAGTAAAGTGTTGGGGGGGGGGCAGTTTAGATAAACCTATGCAAAAAGTTGACTAATTTAAAAATCAGGGGGCGCCTGGGTGGCTCAGTTGGTTAAGCGTCTGCCTTCAGCTCAGCTCATGATCCCAGGGTCATGGGATCAGACCCTGCATGGGGCTCCCTGCTCATCGAGAAGCCTATTTCTCCCTCCCTCTTTCCCCCTGCTCCTGCTCTCTCTCTTGCTTACTCTCAAATTTTTAAAAATCTTTTTAAAAAAGATTGTTCCTTATTACCTCTCTTAAGATTGCTTGTTCTTATACCTTCTTTTTTCCAAGTTTCCAGGGGCCACTGGTAATTTAGATACAACCTTTTAGGTCTAGAGTTTGATTTTATCCTATTTACCATCTAGGAAGTTAGTTAGCCTCTTGCTGGTTCATAGATGTTGGTAGAAGACACAAGACTGCTGGGTCAGAGAAAAAGGACTTTATTACTCACAACATGGCAAACAGCAAGAGCATCATATTTACATCAATTCGTCATGCCTCCAAATCCCAGAGGGACAATGCAGAGAGCCCGTTCAGATGGCTGGCCCCACCACGAATTGCATAAGAGGAGAGGAACGCTTAGCTTGGGGAATCCACTGCTTTTATAGAAAGCAGAAGCAAGCCTGTCCTTTTTTCCCAGATGGAGAGGTTAGCTCATCCCTCAGATCTGCTTGTGCAAATCAGTTCTGATAGATTAGATAAAAAGTCGTCCAGACTTTGGATCCTTAGTATATTTAGCAAACATGCAGGAATATGGGAGACCCATGTAAGAGTTTCTGCTCCTAATCCAATTTGATTTTTTTGTGTTAATTTTATAAAGTCTTTAAAGTCAGAATGACACAAAATGTTTTCCATCGTGTCTTTTTGCTCCTCTTTGGCATAGAGTTGTGAAAAGTTCACAGACTTTGGAGCCAGAAGTTTTGCTTTTGGAACCTTCATAAGGCCTAAAATTCCCCCAAATGATCTGGCCTCTGCCCTTCTCACCAGTCTTACCTGGAACCAGCTGCCTCTTTGGATTCTTTTTGTAAAGGTTTTTCTTTAAAGAAGCCATACTTCTTCACCTTGAGATCTGTGTATATAGTTGACCCTTGAACAATGCAAGACTTAAGGGTGCCAGCCTCCAAAATCTGTGTATTACTTTGATCCCCCCAAAACTCAACTACTAATAGATTACTATTGACCAGAAGCCTTACTGATAACATAAACAGTTGATTAATACATATTTTGTATGCTGTAAGAGTGATAGGCTATATTCTTATAATAAAGTAAGCAAGAAGAGAAAATGTTAAGAAAATCGTAAGGAAAATACATTTACGGTACTATACTGAATTTATAGAAAAAAAATTTGTGTATAAGTGAATACATATAGTTTAAACCATGTTTTTCAAGGGTCAGCTGTCTTTTGGTCTTCCTATTGCTCCTCCTCCTTGATCTAGTTAATTTCTGTTCTTATTCCAGATTTTAATTGAAACATTACTTCTTTTATTTAACCTTTCAGGGCATATCCCACCACCAAATTATTTGCTCTCCTGGAATCCTGCTTTTTGTTTTTTGTTTCTTTTTTTAACAATTAGGATTTATCATGATTCACCTCACCCCAAATCAGGTAGTAAACTATATGTGATTTTACTACAAGAAATCTTGGAGTGATTTAACTTCTCTTATCCTCACTTTCCCCTGCTACAGAACTGAAAGTCTGAATTCAAATATCTCCTTTCTCTGCATTGTTCTGATTTCTATTATTTCAAGTAAAGATGATTCCGGGAGGTAGTAGAGTGTAGATATTAAGAACGTGGGCTCTCTTTTTTTGTATGGAGTCTATACAAACTTGGTTTGACTATCCCCTCTTCCATTTACTAGCTCTGATATCTGGGGCAATTATTTGATCTCTTGGCTTTAGTTTCCAGGTAAAAACACAAGTGATCTTGGAACTTTTCCTGGAAGGTTTATCAGCCCCTAGTATGAGCCAGGCACATGGTATGTGCTCAGTATATCTGTCATGGGCGCTGCTGCCACACTAATTTGTATGCCCTGGAAAGCATAGCCCAATAGGAATATAATGCAAGCTATATATATAATTTTAAGCTTTCTGGTATAGACATAATTTATTTTATTTTTTTAAGATTATATTTATTTATTTGACAGAGACAGAGATAGTGAGAGGGGCAATACAAGCAGAGGCAGTGGGAGAGGGAGAAGCATGCTTCCCACTGAGCAGGGAGCCCAATGTGGGGCCTTGGGATCATGACCTGAGCCAAAGGCAGACACTTAATAACTGAGCTGCCCAGGCACCCCTGGTAGACATATTTTAAAAAGTAAAAATAAGTAGGTGAGATTAAATATTTCATTTAACCTAATATATACAAAACATCATTTCTACATGCAATCTATATAAAAATGAGATATTTGATTTTTTTTGTATTGTCTTCAAAATGCTTTGTATATTCTACACTTATAGTACATCTCAATTCCTAGTATCCGCATCTGCATTTCAAGTCCCCAGTAGCTAGTGGCTACCATATTAGTTCAGCCCTAGACAGTTCTAGTAGTTCTAGGAGCTTTCCCCCTTATCCTGTCTCAGGTTGTTAATCTGACCTACTTCAGCTTCTTCAAGTATTCATGGAGTGAGTACCATTTTAAGTACTAGAAGTAATTGCTTAGTTCTAGTTTTTATGCAATATGGAGTATTTCCTTCTGAAACTGGTTAAAGGAACAAAATAACAAGGGAACTGTTAATTCTCTTGGTGATAATGTAAAAACTGCATGACTTATGTATTATGATCTAAGTATGGTGTTCCAAAAGAAAATGAATTAGAAATCATATGCATTCATTTCTAATCCATTTTTTAAATTTCCCACATCAAAATTTAAAAGCTCACAGATTGGTCTTCTGCATTGAACACAGCCAGGTAGAAAGCATCAGACATTCTTATGACATTAGACATTCTTATGACAACCGATTAAACTAAAGCATACTTTTTCTATAGTATGCCAGATCTTTAGGTGTTTGAGTTAGCTCAATCCAGTAAGAATGCATTTGGACTAAATTGAGGAAACTTCTTTCTCCTGAAGGTGGCGCTGTGAACAAGGAAGAGTAATTAGCGCTGTTCAGTACGGAATTTATTCAGAAGCTATAGGACTATATTATTAGACTTTAAAAATACAATATAGCATACATTTTGGTTATTCTGATGCCTTTCATAGTCCTAATCGCAGTTTTTCTTTCATTTTGATTGTTCTCGCCTTCTTTTTGAGATCAAAATTATTGTCTTTTGTCACTGGGCCCATTACTTTGTGAATTTTTATGTTAAGATACAGGGTTGTTGGGTTTTTTTACAAAAAACTAATAGCTAGAATTTCTTGAATGCTAGCTGTGTTTAGCCATACTCACTTTAAATTCATTATAAGCACTTTTATACAAACCTCGGTAGGGGAATAAAGAAAGAAGGTATTTTAAAAGAATATTTAATGGACCATAATTCCAGCATACTCAATTTTGCTGGGAAATAGTTTATGAACTTGTTTTTCTGCTTTTTGGGGGGGAGGATAATATATAAGGAGATAAGATATGATGTTTGTCTTTATTAATCAGAGACTTGACTATATAAGAGACTTTGTTTTGTTACCTGCCACAAGAAGAAGAAAGAAGATCTCATTATGAATATTTGGAGGGGCGCCTGAGTGCCTCAGTGGCTCAGTAGGTTAAGCATCTACCTTGGGCAGGTCATGATCCTAGGGTTCTGGGATCAGGGAGACTGCTTCTTCCTCTCCTGCCTATCTCTGTCTCAGTCTCTAAAATAAAAAAAATCTTAAAAAAAAAAAAATGGTTTCCTGTTAACAAACCCCAACTAACCCTCACAAGAATCAGACCTAGTTTAGTATGGCAAAAGCCACTCAAATTATTTTATCATCAAATATGATAAATTGTGTTTCAAACAACCTGAAAATTTACAGTTACCTTATTGCTCAAAAGCCTAGCAAAATTTTACAACTGCCAGTTTGAGATCACGTAATTTGAATACATAATGTGGATTGACCGTCAGCTGTAGCTGCTACCGCTCTGAATTTTTCTGTAGAAATTCCCCAGCTTTATGCTCAGATATTTGGTCCAAAAGTGCCCCGAAAACCTAAATTGTAAAACTCTTCTGGAGAATGCGCCCTTCTGCTGCACCATAAGAAGGTCAGATCATCACACTTAAATGAAACACTTCCAACTGATGCTTATCCAGTAGGCAAACATACCTGTGTAAATACAGAAGCATTTGGTTAATATTTCATACCGTTCAAATTAGCCAGTGGGTCAGAATTTCAACACGACTGTGTTTGCATTTCAGTAATTTCATATGCAAGGGCCTGATTTACTAGAGTAAGGCAGTGGGGCAAAGCTCTTAACTTCTTCTTCATGGGAATGAGGAGCACACAGTAGCATACCGGTGATGTTTACAGAGATGTATGGCTGGTAATTTCTTTAGAAGTTTATGGAAATTAGCAAAGTGGCTGTGGGCAAGACAGAAGTATCTACACTTTGTCTTCCTTTGAGATGTCATAATTGTGTTCTACTCCCATTCAACAGACATTTACTCTTCGAAAAGCACACACTACAGGGTAAATAGAGAGTGAAATGAAATCATGCCTCTGGTACTCTCAGGCTAGAAGTGGAGACATACACAACAATGATTCTAATACTGATAGACTGTGAATGTAGCATAATGAAAATGCAAGGGGCTATGGGATATTCTTTCTATATAAATAAGAATGTAGTCCTCTGTAAGTGTTTTCTTCCTAGGGTTAAATAATTTCAATTCTTATTTCTCAATGCTTTGTTTACTGTCCTCCTCTGAATCCTCAGGTTTCAATATTTATCTTTGATTATAGAACTCCAAACTGTACCACCATCATGAAGGACCCAGAGGCTAAAGATTGGAAGAAATCTCTTACTTCCCTTAATTTCCTAGCATTTTGTTTATTTTTGAAATAACTGTAGAATGTTCATGATCCCATGCAGACTTGTTAATATCCAGTCACAGGGTATTGGTTACATAAATCCTTCCACATCTACATAATGAAATGGATCATTGAACTATTTCAGAAATATGGGGCACCTGGCTGGCTCAGTCAGTAGAACGTGCGATTTTTGTTGTTGTTGTTGTTGTTGTATTTCAACATAACTTTTTTTTTCAAGTTTTTATTTAAATTCTAGTTAGTTAACATACAGTATAATATTAGTGTCAGGTGTAGAATTTAGTGATCCATCACTTACGTACAATATCCAGTACTCACCCCAACAAATCCCCTCCTTAAAAACCTGTTAGCCCACCCCCCATACCCACCTCCCCACCAGCCACTCTGTTTCTCTATTGTTAACAGTCTGTTTGTTGGTTTGCCTCTCTTTTCTTCCCCATTTTCATCCATTTTGTTTCTTAAATTCCAAATATGAGTGAGACCATATGGTATCTTTTTCTGACTGCCTTATTTCACTTAGCTCCATCCACATCATTGCAAATGGCAAGATTTCATTCTTTTTGATGGCTGAGTAATATTCCATTCCATGATGGATATGTCTGTCATCAGTCAATGGACATTTGGACTCTTTCCATAGTAAGGCTATTGTTTATAACGCTGC
This sequence comes from Lontra canadensis, assembly GCF_010015895.1. Classification (NCBI taxonomy): domain Eukaryota; kingdom Metazoa; phylum Chordata; class Mammalia; order Carnivora; family Mustelidae; genus Lontra; species Lontra canadensis. The sequence continues at coordinate 52,732,232 of NW_022630998.1, read as the reverse complement.
TATGAACATCTGGGTGAATGTATCCCTTCAAATCAGTATTTTATTTTTTATCCTCTGGGTAAATACCCAATAATGCAATTGCTGGGTCCTAGGGTAGTTCTCTTTTTAACTTTTTGAGGACTCTCCACACTGTTCTCCAAAGTGGCTGCACCAGTTGCATTCCCACCAACAGTGTATGAAGTTTCCCCTCTCTCCACATCCTCTCCAATATCTGTTTTTCCTGTGCTGTTAATTTTAGCCATTCTGGTTGGTGTGAGGTGATATCTCCTTGTAGTTTTAATTTGCATTTCCCTGATGATGGGTGATGTTGAGCTTCTTTTCCTGTGTCTGTTAGCCATCTGGAATCATCTTTGGAAGAATATCTTCTGTCCATTTTTTAACTGGATTATTTGATTTTTAGTGGTTCATTTTTATAGGTGCTTTATATATTTTGGATACTAACCATTTATCTGAGATGTCATTTGCAAATATCTTCTCCCATTCCAAAGGTTGCCTTTTAGTTTTGTTGTTTCCTTTGCTGTGCAGAAGCTTTTTATCTGGAAGTCCCTACAGTTTCTTTTTGCTTTTGTTTTCCTTTCCTCAGAAGACCTAACTGATAAGTAGTTATCATCAATGTCAAAGAGGTTACTACCTCTATTCTCCTCTAGGATTTTGATGATTTCTTGTCTCACATTTAGGTCTTCAATCCATTTTGAAATTACTTCTGTGTTTGGTGTAAGAAAATGGTCCAGTTTCATTCTTTTGCATATTGATGTCTAGTTTTCTAAGCACAATTTGTTGAAGAGACGGTCTTTTTTCCATTGGATATCCTTTCCTGCTTTGTTGAAGATCACTTGACCATAGAGTTTGTGTTCATTTCTGGATTTTCTGTTCTGTTCTACTGATCTAAGTATCTGTTTTTGTACCAGTACCGTACCATCCTGATCACTACAGCTTTGTAATATAACTTGAAGTCTGGAATTGTGATGTCTCCACCTTTGCTTTGCTTTTTCAAGATTGCTTTGGTTCTTTGGGGTCTTTTGTGGTTCCATACACGTTTTAGGATTGTTTGTTCTAGCTCTGTGAAAAATACTGTTGGTATTTTGATAGGGATTGCATTAAATGTGTAGATGGCTTTGGGTAGTATGGACATTTTAACAATATTTGTTTTTCCAATCCATTAGCATGGAACATTTGTCCATTTCTTTGTGTCTTCTACAATACAGAATGCAGAGCTTTTTCCTCTTTGGTAAGGCTTATGCTTAGGTATCTTACTGTTTTTGGTGCAGTTGTAAATGGGATTGAGTCCTTCATTTCTCTTTCTGCTGCCACATTATTGATGTGCAGAAATGCAACAGATTTTGGTATGTTGATTTTTATCCTGCAACTTTACTGAATTCATAGATCAGTTCCAGCAATTTTTTGGTGGTCTTTTGCATTTTCTATATAGAGTAATCATGTCATCTGCTGAGGCTAGGACTTGTAGCAGTGGTGAGAGCAGACATCCTTGTCTTGTTCCTGACTGTAAAGGAAAAGCTCTCAGTTTTTCCCCGTTGAGGATGATATTAACTGTGGGTTTTTTATTTGTAGCCTATTTAATTGGGAGGTTTTGGGGGTTTTTTTTAATCATGAATACATGTTGTACTTTGTCAAATGACTTTTCTGCATCTATTGAGAGAATTATATGGTTCTTAGAACATGTGATTGATTCTTAATGTCCAGGTTATGAGTTTGAGCCCCACACTGGGTATAGAGTTTACTTTTTACAAAAATATTTCAGAAATAGGGGCACCTGGGTGGCTCAGTGGGTTGAAGCCTCTGCCTTCGGCTCGGGTCATGATCCCGGGGTCCTGGGATCGAGCCCCGCTTCGGGATCTCTGCTCAGCAGGGAGCCTGCTTCCTCCTCTCTCTCTGTCTGCCTCTCTGCCTGCTTGTGATCTCTGTCTGCCAAATAAATAAATAAAATCTTTAAAAAAATTTTTTCAGAAGTAAAAATCGTAAAATAATTTGTATATATATATGCAAAAATGGAAGTCGCCATCAAAGCAGGAGGAACATGGGTGTTACTTTTTTTTGTTTACAGTCATTGCTTTTGTAATAAAAAAATAAGATGCTTCATTTTGTAATAAAATTCTAAAGGAAATTTTAGAATCTTAGTTTATTAGTATGAGGCCTAACAAATCTAAAGAAAAGAAGTAGAAATTGTATATATGAGAGAATTCTTCTATTTTTAAGACTTTTCTTTTTTTTTTTTTTTAAGATCTTATTTATTTGAGAGAGAACAGAGAGCACGAGCAGTGGGGAGGGTCAGAGGGAGAGTGAAAAGCAGACTCTCCACTAAGCGTGGAGCCCAACACAGGGCTTGATCACAGGACCCCGAGATCATGACCCTGAGATCATTATCAAGTCAGAAGCTTAACTGACTGAGCCACCTAAGAGCCCCTTAAGACTTTTCAGCTTATTTTTTTTTTAAGATTTTATTGTTAAGTAATATCTACACCCAACATGGGACTCTAACTCACAGCCCTGAGATCTACTGACTTAGCCAGTCAGGCAACACTTGGCCAATTTTAAAATAGACAAAATTCATAGATTAAATCACAGGCTGTTCATTAGATCACAAAAATCAGATCCCGGTGTAGAGTGGGCAGGTCAAGCTGGCTCCCTAATGATGCGTAATTATACATAAGGATACGATTGGAGAGTTGCCTTTTCTTTAGATTCTCAAGTTCCTTTGGTTTTAAGATTTCTCTTTTAATACAAAAGTTTCCTTGGCTGGGTCACATTATTCAGCGTTATTTCTTGACATCTTAGCAGAAATTAGGCAAAAGCAAGAATGAAATAGGAATCCATCCTGGGCGTCGTGGAATAAAGGAGAGGCAAGAGAGTGTGACAGACATCAAGAGTTCCCAGTGCCAAAAACAAACGCTCAAATTTTACTGAGGCAGAAGGAATGTAAATTTCCCGAGTACTTGTGTTATCAATCGAGAAAATGTTTGTAAGAGTACTTTAAAAGTGTTAGAGTTCTCTACAAATAATAGCTAACATTTATTGAACTCTATGTGATCACTGTACTTATTCCCCTTAACATTCAATTATGCAAAATCCTATGGGCAGCCACTTCTGAGTGAAGGAGGCCCTGCCAGGATCTCCCATTTTCCAGATAGGATACTGAGTCATGCAGAGGTTAAATAACATGCTGGATCCCACAGCTAGTTAAGTGGTTGAGCTAGGATTTAGAACCAGAGGGTGTGCTCCAAAACCACTCTTAATATTTTTACTGAAATGTAGGTGTTAAGGTTTTCTGGTTGCTTTATCACAGGCACTAGGGTGTTGTTTGTTTGTTTGTTTGTTTGTTTTAATGGCTTTATGGAGATATAATTCACATACATAAAATTCACCCTTTTAAAGTGTACATAATAGGGGCACCTGGGTGGCTCAGTGGGTTAAAGCCTCTGCTTTCAGCTCAGGTCATGATCCCAGGGTCCTGGGATCGAGCCCCACATCAGATTCTCTGCTCAGCAGGGAACCTGCTCCCCTCTCTCTCTCTGCCTTCCTCTCTACCTACTTGTGATCTCTCTCTGTCAAATGAATAAATAAAATCTTTTAAAAAATAAATAAATAAAGTGTATATAACAGTGGTTTTTAGAATATTCACAGAATCATGCAGGCATCACCACAGTCAATTTTAGACCATTTTGATGAACCCAAAAGAAATTCCCTACCCTTTAACAGTTTCCCCATTCCCTCTTTCCCCAGCCCTAGGCAACCACTAATCTATTTTCTGTGTCTATGCCAATTCTGGACATTTCCTAAAAATAGACTCATGGTCTTCTGTGGCTGGCTTCCTTCATTTAGCAGAATGCTTACCAAATTTATCCATTTTGTAGCATGTATTAGTTCTTTATTCTTTTTTGTTGCTGGACAATATTCTGTTGCATGAACGGACATTTTATCAGATGATAGACATTGGGCTGTTTACACCTTTTGATTATATGAATAACGGTGCTATGAACATTTGTGCAAAAATTTTTGTATGGGCGTGCTTCACTTCTCTTGGGTAGGTATCTAAAAGTAGAATTGTTGGGTCATATTGTACCTCTAAGTTGAACCTTTAAGGAACTGCCAAACTGTTTTCCAGAGTGGCTGTGCCAGTTTACATTCCCACCAGCATTATATGAGGATTCTAATTTTTCATATTCTCACCAACTCTTTTTTTTTTAAGATTTTATTTATTTATTTGAAAGAGAGAGATAACAAGTAGGCAGAGAGGCAGGCAGAGAGAGGAGGAAGCAGGCTCCCTGCTGAACAGAGAGCCCCACGCGGGGCTCCATCCCAGAACCCCGAGATCATGACCTGAGCCGAAGGCAGAGGCTTAACCCACACTTAACCAACACTTTTTAATCTGTCTTTCTTTATTATAGCCATCCCAGTGAGTGTGAAGTTGTATCTATCTCATTGTGGTTTTGATTTGTATTTCCCTAATGGTTAATGATGTTAAGTATCTTTCCATAGCATGCCAATGATTTAATTATTTCTAAAACTTAGAAAATCAAGACTTCAACCAACGGTAATATGGGAAAGACACTAACCTGCAAAAGATCAGGCTCCTAGCCACGGGATCCTGGTTTCATTCATCTTGGAGACTCTGAGCACCAAACACCATTCTTTACAGAGTAGAGGTGTACCACAAGTGTTTGCTGAATAGCAGTCTGGATGTTCTTTTGTTAAGTCAATTGCATTTCCCTGCGGAACTAATTTTAAATGGTATTAACTTCACAAATTAATCCAGAAAAATCTTTTTAGCCTTTAAGGTAGCAAAACCGTGATATTAATACAAGCCTGAGCCCTAGGTCCTGCTAATGGAGTGATATAGTACATTAGAGAACGGGACAAACCGATCTTTCCTAAACCTGTTTTGCTGTGAGCAAAGGACCAGGCCCAGGGGGCAGGGGACAGGCAAGGAAGGGGAGACACTTTTACTTTTTTACTGATACGAAACACACGTACAGTGCGCTCATCTTTTTTTTTTAAAGGTTTTATTTATTTATTTGACAGAGAGAGAGATCACAAGTAGGCAGAGAGGCAGTCAGAGAGAGAGAGGAAGAAGCAGGCTCCCCACTGAGCAGAGAGCCCGATGTGGGCCTCGATCCCAGGACCCTGGAACCATGACCTGAGCCGAAGGCAGAGGCTTTAACCCACTGAGCCACCCAGGCGCCCCAGTGCGCTCATCTTAAATAAATAACCTGATGACTTTTTTATATGAATACACCTGTGTAACCAACAGCCAGATTAAGAAACAGAACATTTCCACCACTCTAGTGTCCCGCATTTTGTTTTCCCTATCTGTCACCATAGGTACCACTTCTCTAACTTCAAAACCCTCCATTTTACCTAGAAAAACTTTTTAATTAGAATTTATCTCTGGCACCCTCCCACCTCCAATTCTAGATCCTGTTTTCTGATTACCAAGGGGGGTGAAATTATCATGCTTTTCACAGCTCTGCCCTAAAGAACTTTAGTTTCCTGAAGTACTCTTGGGTCCAAGAGACCTGTTTCTCTTCCCTTTAATCAAACTCTCCTTCTTTTGTTAACTCAGCTTTTCCCAAGTGGACTGTGAGCTCCTCAGTGATAGGGACTCTATTTTCCTTGCCTTTAGGCATATGGGAGATGTTCAATCCGCCTGTCAAATAAAAACATCTGACCTTGGGTATATAGGAAGGGAAAAACAAACTCAGTATAACAAAATTGCAGTAATTCATGGATGCTGTACAGTTTGATGTTCCTTATAGAGAAAGTGGAAGAAGCTGCTTAGTCATGGAAGTTGGGGGAAGCTTACAATAAATACTGGAACAGAGGAGTCAAAATGTTATAGATTGATCACAACTCTGAGGAAAATAAAACCAATGGTCGTTAAAAAACTAGAATGAAATTCACCAAAAAATGAACAGTGATTACATTTGGAAGGTGAAACTAGAGGTTGTTTCTTTATTTTCTGAAACTGAATAACACCTGCTACTGTTATAATGGGGGAGGATCATGTTATTTAATAAGACTACTTAATAACCCAAAACGACCTTTAATCAGAGAAAAGTTAGGCCATCTAAGGGAAATGAAAAGATTTGTGAGGAACTGTGTTGGGGCAGAGCAGGAGGTCTTTCCTGGCATGGGGTCAGTTCTACTAAATTAAACCTGCTTTGTATATTCCTTCCCCAACTCCATTTCTGAATCTGAAACTTTTCCCTAAAATGCCCACCTGTTTCTGACTGTAAAAGTGTTTTTTTTTTAAAGATTTTATTTATTTATTTGAGGGGTGCCTGGGTGGCTCAGTGGGTTAAGCCTCCTCCTTCAGCCCAGGTCATGATCCCAGGGTCCTGGGATAGAGCCCTGCGTCGGGCTGTCTACTCAGCAGGGAGCCTGCTTCCTCCTCTCTCTGCCTGCCTCTCTGCCTAGTTGTGATCTCTCTCGCCGTCAAATAAAATCTTTTTTAAAAAAGATTTTATTTATTTACTTGAGAGAGATAAAGAGAGAGCATGTGTGCAAATGAGCAGGGGGGAGAAGCAGAGGGAGAAGCAGACTCCCCACAAAGGAGGGAGCCCCACTCGTGCTCAATCCCAGAACCATGAGATCATGACATGAGCCCAAGGCATCTGCCCAGCCCACTGAGATACCCAGGCACATGGCAATAATAAACAGCCTTAAGATAAAAGCAAGATAACCAAGTCTTTTTAAATGTCTTTCTACTTACCTATTAGTTTCATCTGAAGTAACAAGGAAATGTTTTCTGCCTCCCAATAAACTTACCGTCTTTTAAATTAATAAAGATTTTTTGTGGATTTTCAATGACCATGGAAGATTAAAGCTGATAAGGGGCCAGCCTGTTTTTATCTTTTCAGATCAGGAAGAGAGAAACCCAAAGGAGTTTATCCAAGTACATGATCTCCTAAACAATGAAAAAGAATATTTCAGGTAATGTTTGAGCATGGAAGCTTTTTTCTTTCTCTGCTAAAGCCAAGGCAATTCATAAAATCTCTTCTCATGCAGCAAGTGTTAATATACTAGGAATTATTTCACAATAGGTTTATGCAAGTATTAAGATTTTCCAAGTAGAATGTATTTGAATTAAGGGAGCATCACACCGCCTTAATTTCATGCATCACATCAATTGACATAAATAGGAAATGAGATTAGAAAGAGCCAGTACCACAGAGTGTAAGTAATGGAGTCTCTATGGTTGTGGTGGAAAGTTTGTGTTTGCAGGACTAAACTTAAGGGGTTCCTGGGTGGCAAAATCAGTTAAACATCTGGCTTTCGATTTCAGCTCAGGTCATGATCCCAAGGTCCTGGGATAAAGTCCTAGTCAAGGCACCCTGCTCAGTGGGGAGTCTGCTTCTCCCTCCTCCTCTCCCCCTACCCCACACTGGTTCTCTCTCTCTCATATAAATAAATAAAATCTTTTTAAAAATAAATAAGGGGCACGTAAGTGGCTCAGTGGTTTAAGCCTCTGCCTTCCGCTCAAGTCATGATCTTGGGATTCTGGGGCCCCACATGGGGCTCTCTGCTCAGCAGGGAGCCTGCTTCCCCACCCCCCCCGCCTGCCTCTCTGCTTACTTGTGATCTCTCTCTCTCTGTCAAATAAAAAAATAAAAATCTTTTAAAAAATAATAAAAAAACAAAACAAATGAACAAACAACAACCAAAGAGATAAACAGAGAACAAACTAGTGGTTGTCAAAGGGGAAGGGGGGCAGGGAAGGGGTGAAATGGGAAGGAGAGTAAGAGGTATAGACTTCTAGTTATAAACAAGTCACAGGGATGAAAAGTACAATGTAGGGAACATAATCAATAATATTGTAATACACTTACTGTGGTATGCATTTCATGATGTATATGATTGTAGAATCACTATGTTGTAGACCTGAAACTAATTTAACATGTGTCAACCATATTTCAATTTTTTTTTTTTAGATCTTATTTATTTGAGAGAGAGTGAGCAAGAGAGAAAGCATGCGTGGGGATGAGGGGCAGAGGGAGAGGGAGAAGCAGGCTCTCCACTGAGCAGGGAGCCCATTGCAGGGCTCGATCCCAGGACACTGAGGTCATGACCTGAGCCGAAGGCAGACGTTTAACCGACTGAACCATCCAGGCACCCAAACTATAATTCAATTTTAAATAAAGAGAATCTCTTCAAATTTTTTTTTAAGATTTTGTTTATTTATTTGACAGAGAGAGAGAGGTCACAAGCAGGCAGAGAGGCAGACGGGGAGAGAGAGAGGGAAGCAGGCTCCCCGCTGAGCAGAGAGCCTGATGCGGGGCTCGATCCTAGGACCCTAAGACCATGACCTGAGCTGAAGGCAGAGGCTTAACCCACTGAGCCACCCAGGCACCCCTCTTCAGATATTTTTAAGGAGAAGCATTCTAAATGAGTAGAGCCAATAACTATTCATAGATACCATACAGGACAGTATCTTATACTCAGCCAAAATCTCTCATTGTAACTGTACCTCCAAAATATGTTGTGTGTGCGTGCATGTGTGTGTGTGTGTGTGTGTAATTCACAGGTCAAGAAACATGAAGAGACTTTACCATACTCGAAAGCTAATAATTTAGCCTCTTTTTTTTTTTTTTTTTTGACAGACATAGATCACAAGTAGATGGTGAGGCAGGAAGAGAGAGAGAGAGGAGGAGGAAAGCAGGCTCCCCGCTGAGCAGAGAACCCAAAGCGGGGCTCAATCCCAAGACCCTGTGATCATGACCTGAGCCGAAGGCAGAGGCTTTAACCCACTGACCCACCCAGGTGCCCCTTTCCTCCAAAATATTTAATTTAATAAAAACAAACCTAGGTTAAGTCACTATTTACCTGACGAACTGAAAATCACCTGTCAATTTCTATACCCAAGTAGGTTCCATAAGCTGGTTGATAAAAAATATGTTGCCAATAAATACATACATTTAATAGGATAAGGACATTATTGTTGATATATAACAAAAACTATATAATTTTTTTGTATTTGGACAGTTTTAGTTTATCCTTCTAATTTGATGTAGAGTTCCATTTAGTTGGTAGGTTTTCAAACTAACTGTAAGCTTTTCCCCCCGCCAGTATAAATCTGTTAAATATTTTGTGCCCTCATGCAGCTGGCTTTCAGGGGCTTTAAGTATTCAGTTCAGAAGAGAAAATATTTCTTGAGTACATAATTTTTTAAACTAAACTGAGAAAAAAAGCCATTCTTCTGTTACAGATATAACTTTTAGATGTTCAAATTTCTTTATGCCACAATGATATAAAGATTTTTCTGTAACATAGCTGTTCTCATCATTCATTGAGCAATTTTGAATTCATTTCAAAATTCCCAGAAAAGTAAGCCTAATACATAACCCCATTCCCTCAGCCTCTCTCTCTTGCCAAGCTCTTCTCCACTTACTTCTCCTTTCCATTCCCCTCACGTAGCAGAGTTCTCCATTCCTGGTATACATGGATTATGGTTAAGCCACTTACTGTGGAGTGTTTACTTTTAAGAACAGATATCAGCAAACTTTCTAAATTTAAATGCAAACGTGTCACGTTCAGTCCAGAAACAAAAGAACCTAAAGCTAAAGTTTCTCTAAGTAGTAGCACCTGTAAGTTCTTTATTTGTTATTGAATTTGCAGTTTTACATTTTGTTTGTTCAATACTGGCCTTCATCTTGTTGTCATGGTAATGTTCTGATTTTACTTTTTAGTTTTTGCTAATTGATGGTTTCCTAAACATTGCAGAAAAACCTAGCTTTAATTTCTCCCCTCCAGTCTAATATGTTTAAAATGTATTATTCAAAGACAGGGAAACGTTGAATTGGAGGAACAAAGTTAAGAAAAAAATGGGAAGGATTTTTTCTTTGAAGTCTTAAAATTTACAAAGAGATTCATTTAACAAGACTCATTGAAGTGGGAGCAAAGCTAGAAATCAATTGTAGAGGCATTCATTCATTGATCTGCTGTGAGAACTTAATAGCCTTGATCCATTTTTTCCTTCATCTGTAATAATAGGAATTAACATATATACTGAACTATTACAAAAATAATAATAAGTTATAGAGGATGTCATTGTAAAGTTTTAGGTAAAAGCCAAATATTAGTAAAATGAAACCAAACATAATGAACATTGTTCTGCTCAGTTATGTTTGTGCATAGATAAAAAGAAGACATGCCCCAGAGAAAGACATATACCATATGATTTCACTCATATGTGGAATTTAAGAAACAAAGTGAAAAAAGAGAGAGAAACCAAAAAAACCAGACTCTTGCCTGTAGAGAACAGAGGGTTACCAGAGGGGAGGTAGGTAGGGGATAGGTGAGGGTGATTAAAAGTACAGTTACCTTGATGAGCACTGAGCAATATACAGAATTGTTGAAAGCTCTGTTGGACACCTGAAATTAATGCAGCACCGTATGTTAACTACACTGGAACTTAAAAATAAATGATTGTTAAAAAGACATAACCAGCTTAGATTTAGAAATAATATTGGGTCTCACAGAGGAAGATAATTTTTTACTGTTTTCTTTGTTTAACTTAAAGTTGGTAGGATGGATGGATGGATGGTTGGGTGGAGAAACAGTGACAGAATTAAGATACAAATGTTATGGAAAAAAGAGACAAATTTCTCATGCAGAAAAACTCCAAATAATTTGTATAGATACTCTACCCCAAGGAGGGACAATACACCTCCCCGTTTCTTTTTTTCTTTTTTTTTTAAGATATATATTTATTGGAGGGGAGGTGAGGAACAGAGGGAGAGGGACAGAGAATCTTAAGCAGACTTCATGCTCAGTGTGGGGCTGACCCATGGCTCAATCTCACAACACTGAGATCTAAACCTGAGCCAAAAACAAGGGTCAGCGCTTAATCAACTGTGCCATCCAGCCACCTCCACAACTCATTTCTTTTTTTTTTTTTCAGATTTTATATATTTATTAAGAGAAAGAGACAGAGAGCATGAGCAGGGGAGGGGGCAGGGAGAGAGGGAGAAGCAGATTTCCCTGCTGAGCAGAGAGCCAGATGTGGGGCTTGATCGCAGAGCCTGGAGATCATGACCTGAGCCAAGGCAGACGCAGGCGCCCCCAACTCTCCATTTCTTAAGGGTAGGCTCCATGTACTAGTTGTACAAGGATAAAAGGAAGAAAGAGTAACTTTATAGTGAAGGAATCTGATGAACATTTCATGGTCAGGTAATCAAAGTCAACAATCAACAGTCATAAATTACATTGACAAAATGTACACTTGTCATAGTGTGATGAAAATGGAACTTTTCCTATATGACCTTCCACCCCTCTAATCATGATAAAAACATTAGATACATTTCAGTAGTGGGTGGCATTTTAAAATATATGTGATCGGGTGCCTGGGTGGCCCAGTGGGTTAAAGCCTCTGCCTTCGGCTCAGGTCATGATCCCAGAGTCCTGGGATCGAGCCCCGCATCATGCTCTCTGCTCAGCGGGAAGCCTGCTTCCCCCTCTCTCTCTGCCTGCCTCTCTGCCTACTTGTGACCTCTGTCTGTCAAATAAATAAATAAAATATTTTTGAAAAAATATTTAAAAAATAAATAAAATAAAATAAAATATACCTGACCAGCACTTCTCAAAACTGCCAAGGACAACAAAAACAAAAAGTGTTAGAAACTGCCACAGACAAGGTAAATGTAAGGAGTCATGACAACTATTTTGGGTGGGATCCCAGAATAGAAAAAAAGACATTGGGTAAAAACTGAGGAAATTTGAATAAAATATGAACTTTTGTTAATAATAATGTATCAACATGGCTCATTAAATGTTACCAAATGTATTATATTAACATGTTAATATGGAAGCTGTATGCAGGGGATATATGGGAACTCTGTAGATCTTCTTAATTTTTCTATAAATCTAAAACTACTCTAAAAAAGTTTATTTAGAAATATGTATAAATGTTACATATATCAAATCAAACCAAATTACATCAAAATATCATAGTCTAAATTCAACAGATAATTTCTATCTCTTCCACTCATTTATGCCTGCATCTTGTTGATACCAAAGTAAAGAAAATTAAAGTAAAACATTAAATTAACTAAGTCATATGCAGGGTATGTACTAAACATATGAATGACTGACTCTCTTTTTAAAGTTTTCAGAAGATTTAATATTGTTTCTGGAGAAGTTAGCTTAGCTGCAGTAAAAGTGAAACTATATTCACTGGTTTTACTTCTCCCTTTCTGATCCTTGTGACTTTTCTTTTCCTTGCCTTATTAAACTGGCTAGAACTTCTAGTACACTGTTAGCTAAAAATGAGCTTGTTCACAGATGAGAACATTTATGGGGAAGAGACATTGTATTGTTAGCTTTATAATGTATATTGATGACATGTTTATAACAGTAGCAGAAGGATAAGGAGATGATCAACAGAATGATACTTTCAGAGTTTTGGAAGTTTCACTTGAAGTCACAACATTCATTTTTAGTAATTAAACTGAAGAGGCACATTTTAATCCCTTGATTAGCAACCCCTTATAGAAAAGATACAAACAGGGGCGCTTGGGTGGCTCGGTGGGTTATAATTAAACTGAAGAGGCACATTTTAATCCCTTGATTAGCAACCCCTTATAGAAAAGATACAAACAGGGGCACTTGGGTGGCTCGGTGGGTTAAGCCTCTGCCTTTGGCTTGGGTCATGATCTCAGGGTCCTAGGATGGAGCCCCACATCTGGCTCTCTGCTCAGCGGGGAGCCTGCTTCTCCCTCTCTCTCTGCCTGCCTCTCCACCTACTGGTGATCTCTCTCTCTCTGTGAAATAAATAAATAAAATATTTTTTTAAAAAAGAAAGAAAGAAAAAGAAAAGACGCAAACAGAGATGCCTGAGTAGCTCAGTTGTTAAGCCTCTGCCTTTGGCTCACGTCATGATCCCAGGATCCTGGGATTGAGCCCCACATCAGGCTCCCTGCTCCTCAGGAAGCCTGTTCTCCCTCTCCCACTCCCCCTGCTTGTGTTCCCTCTCTCGTTGCAAAAAAAATAAAATCTTAAAAAAAAAAAAAAAAGACGCAAACAGATACAACTAAAAGACCACCAGGGAAATTAAAATGGAATACTAAAAAATTTATTAAGTGAAGGTAAGTAAGAAGAAATAGAGGAACCAAAAAAAGTGTATATAAGACAAACAAAAAGCAAATGGCAAAATGGCGGACCAGCTGTAACAATAATTTCATTAAATGTAAATGAACTAAACACTACATATAAAAGACTGATATTGTCAGACTGGATAAAAAAGCAAGGAGCTTGAATATGTTCTCTATATATCCTGAATTTAAAGATAAGAAATAGGGGGCCTGGGTGGCTCAGTGGGTTAAGCCTCTGCCTTCAGCTCGGGTCATGATCTCAGGGTCCTGGGATCGAGGCCTGCATCAGGCTCTCTGCTCCATAAGAACCTGCTTCCCCCTCTCTCTCTGCCTCTCTGCCTACTTGTGATCACTCTCTGTGTCAAATAAAATCTCAAAAAAAAAAAAAAGATAAGAAATAAATTGCAAATAAAACAAAAGGAAAAATATTCTAAGGGCGCCTGGCTGGCTCAGTCATAAGAGCATTTGATTCTTGATCTCTGAGTTGTGAGTTTGAGCCCCATGTTGAGTATAGAGATCGCGTAAATAAAAACTTTTAAAATTCCATATATATAGAAGAGTAGGAACAACTATGTTGATCCAGGCAAAATACATTTTAAGGTAAATATATGACCATAGAAACACTCCATAATAATAGAAAAGGCCAATACCTTAAAATATATATAATAATTATAAATACATGTACCTTAATATGTGTGCCTAATAAACTTCACAGTATGTGAAGCAAAAGTTGACAGAATGAAAGGGGAAAATAGACAATTTCAAAATTAGAGTTGAGGATTTTAATAGGATTTGAATAGACAGAAAAAACAAAAATCAGTAAGGATATAGATGATCTGAACAAAAATATCAACCATCTGATCTAATTGAAATTTAAAGTACACTACACTCAGTAAATTGAGAATTCACATTCTTTTCAAATCATGTTATATGTACCAATTTAGAACATAAACATGCCATTAAACAAATCTCAGTGATTTCAAAATATCAAAATCTTAAGTAATATTTTCTTTAACTGAAGCAGAACTAAATGTTGATGCTGTCGCAATGTAGAACCTTTGCAGGTAAGGCTCACATGTTTTGTACTGTTTCCAGACCTCTCCGGGTAATTCTAATGAGAGCTGGTGTTGAAAACCAGTGATTTGGGGATATGGCAGCAACTAGCAAGGGAAACAGCTGAAAGAGATCTTTTTAAAAATGGTTGCATTTGGTGAGTACATTGACAATGGAAGATGCAGATCATTACTTTCATTTAAGTTCTTTATTTTTTATAAGATTTTATTTATTTGACAGAGAGATCACAAGTAGGCAGAGAGGCAGGCAGAGAGAGAGGGGGAAGCAGGCTCCCTGCTGATCAGAGAGCCAATGCGATCTCCATCTCAATCCCAGAGCCCTGAGATCTTGACCTGAGCTGAAGGCAGAGGCTTAACCCACTGAGCAACTGAGGTGCCCCCTATTATTTTATTTCTTAACCGTGTGTGTATTGCTTTGATAAAATTTCAAATTTACTACTTAAAATTTCTTCCTCTAAGGCGAGGTCTCCAGGTTCCCTTATGTAAATGGATTTTCCACTGTTTTTCTCTATCTCTGATAGGTACCTCTCTCAATTTTAAATTACAGATTTATGTGTTTGCAGATTATTATTTGTCTCATTCCCTAGCTTCTAAGTTCCAAAGGGGCAGAGCTACACCTGCTGTATTTACCAACGTATACCCAACACCTAGCACACAGTAAGTATCCAGTATACACTGATTAAATTGGTGAATTATTAAATGGGGGATTTATTTTTCACTTCTACAACAAATATGTATCACTGTTATAATACGGTATAATATATACTGTTACAAAAAGAAAAATAATGTACTTTTAATGTAAATATATAAATGAGAATGGAATGTGGTATCCACATTCATGCTTGCTTAAATTCCTTTCCTGGTTCAGCCTTTAGAGATTAAAGAAATACAATACAATTTTCAAGGCTCATTTTACATTAATTACATCAGGCTTTCTTGTTTTCTGACATCTTATGCTCTTATTTTACACATTCTTATCAATATTTTTGTAAAATCTAAAGATTTATAGGGAATGGGGTGCCTGGGTGGCTCAGTCCTTAAGCATCTGCCCTGGGCTCAGGTCATGATCCCAGGGTCCTGGGATTGAGCTCCACATCTGGCTTCCTGCTCAGTGGGAAGCCTGTTTCTCTCCTTCCCCCCCCCCCCCCCCCGCCCCCGCTTGTGTTCCCTCTCTGGCTGTGTCTCTGTCAAATAAATAAATAAAATATTTTATAAATAAATAAATAGTAAATAATAAATAAATAAATAAATGTATGTATGTTTGTAGGGAAGATGGAGACACTAAGATTAAACCTTTTTGCGGCACTGCGGTGGCTCCATCAGTTAAGCATCCAGCTCTTGATTTGGGCTCAGGTCAGGATCTAGGGGTCCTGGTCCTCCACACTCAGTGGGGAACCTGGTTGAGGATTCTCTCTCTCCTGCTCCCTCTGGCCCCCACCCCTGCTCTCTCTGTCTCTCACTCTCTAGAATAAAAATAAATAAATCTTTTAAAAAATATCAAACCTTTCTGTTTAGAAGTAACTCTTTATATGTATTGCTTTGGAATAGATGATTTGCTAATTTTCTACATTTAGGGAAAGATTAAATTCTCTCTCACTCCCTTCTCTGTTCTACTCTATGTACTCTAACCTTCAGTGACACTAAATTGACTTAGGTTCGTGAGGAGGATGACAGCTATGTCAACCTAGTGACCTTTAGAAACATCTCCCTCTCACCAATTCCTGCCACCTAGTACAGTGAATGGTGAAAGCCAGTCTACAGTAGGTTTTTTCTTATTATATTTTTTCAAATGTTATTAATATTCACAAGGAGAAGATGCCTTAATTTCGATCATAGCTTTATGACCTTTTATTCACACCAAATTATGAGCAGGAGGCATCAAAGGACGTATTGGACTAGTTTTGACTTTGCAGCAAGTATGCAAGTCCCCGCCACTGTGATGATGGGCACACGTTTACTATCTATACTGTATGTCAAACCAAATAGCCTATTCATCTGTTAACAAAAGTCACACTGTGTTCTATTTTAAAAATTGAGCAATAACATTATTTCCTTTGGAATTAACTGAAATTTAAGATTTACAGTAGGTTGATGAGATTCACTTACATAAAAGTAATATTTACAAAGATTAATAGCGATTTAAGCTATCATAGTGTTTAAAGTTTTTCATTTTCTCAAAAAAAGAACTCCAAAAAAAAGAAAAGGAAAAATTTTAAAACTACAGAATAATAAGGTTATAGTATCTATCACAAGGCCTCTAACTCTTGTATTTTTTTTTAAGATTTTATTTATTTAACAGACAGAAAGAGAAAGCACAAGCAGGGAGAGTGGCAGGCAGAGGAAGAGGGAGAAGCAGCTTTCCCGCTGAGCAGGGAGCCCAATGCTGGACTCTGGGCTCAATCCCAGAACCCTGGGATCATGACCTGATCGAAAGGCAGACACCTGACTGAGCCACCCAGGCACACCTCTCATAAGTATATTGTTAGAAGAGCTTATACTGCAGGAGTTACTGCCTTCTGTGTAAGTAAAAACTACTGTTGGTTTCCCCCACAGCTTTGAGATTAATGAAGAGTTACATCCCTCAGGCACCAACCCCTTGACTTTCAGCCCTAACCGAAAAATTCTCAGTCGTCCTTGTACTGGGACAAAAGGAGAGGGGCTGTTTGTCATTTGTCAGTCTCTTTCTGCAGATCGTTTCTCAGGACAAGTTAAGGGTCTTTGTTGTTTTTGTTTTATCTGAACCTGAACTTCAGTAATTTTATATATAAGCTGATGAAAATAATTTTCAACTGTTCAGTGTACTTTTAGTCCATTTGTTAGACAAAATATGAGGAAATGTGGTCTATTTTATCACCTTTTTTTTTTTTTTTGCTCCTAAATACAGATAACAGTACATAGGACAAACTAGAGGAGCAGGTTCTGCTGCCTTGCCCAGCTCCCCTGTTACCTGATATCACCACTTAGATGGCAGAATGAGCGATGTGAGGTAACAGGCTTGGAAACTTGCCCACGCTGAGGACACAGAAAGAAATAACTCTCGTGTTGAGAACTGGGAAGGTTGGGAAAAATCACTACCTGACATATATATAAGCCAGTCACATAATTTCACAACAGACTAGGAAAAAAAAACACACAAAAGGAAAGAGAAAAAAAGTCAAAGTGAAGGCACTAAATAATGTGTAAGTTTTTCTTAGAAGATCAGCTGTAGAAATATATGACATGAACGTGCACCACAGTTTTATCTATGGAATTCAAATAGGTTTACCAAGATTTCCACACTTCGTTTCTGGTACATGTGCGTGTGCACCTGCACATGCTCACGTGCACACACACGCACGCACACGTGCACGCACACACACACATAAAAATATATATTCTTTTTCATGTGAAATATGCCATTTTCTTAAAACTTATATTTTTTATCAACCAAGTTTGCTTTCTGTGTGATTCTTCTGTTCAGACATATAAACTATAATTAATATAAATGTATACCATAAATCTTACAAAATTATATGAATGATCATTACAAACAAATGTATTTAGTATCCATTTTGTAGATAGCCCATTGCCTCTGAGCATCTACATTTTTCTCTACTTTGTTGCCCTAAAGCAAGTATTTTGGCTTCTCTCCTAACTTTTTATTCTTCCAGCCGGAATAAAAGTTTTCAACAGTAAGACAATTAAGGGTCCTTAGGACCAGAGAAAGTTCAGTGATGTAATGAAGCATTCACTCAGAAACCTGGCTTCTGGACCTAAGATCTTTAAATAACTAGTGAGAAAGACTGGAAATTCCCAATAAATGCTGCTGCTTGTGGAAAATTACTTAATCTCTTCGAGCCTACTTTTCCTTCTTATAAAAGTAGGGGATTATATAATTATAAAATAGCTAAGTGATTTCTAAGTCCTTTCCCGTTCTAAAAGTATATCATTCAAAGCTGTGAAAAATACCTTTAAAATTGTTTGAGATTATGTGTGTTTACACACACACACACACACACACACACACACACACAGTGAAAGGGGAAGGAATATACAGTATTTTATACC
Organism: Lontra canadensis; assembly: GCF_010015895.1. Lineage (NCBI taxonomy): Eukaryota > Metazoa > Chordata > Mammalia > Carnivora > Mustelidae > Lontra > Lontra canadensis. Next base: position 52,714,009 of record NW_022630998.1, on the reverse strand, counting down.
AGGACTTTACAAGTACATCATTATCTAGACGTTTTGTTTTGTTTTGTTTTGTTTTGTTTTGTTGGTTCCTGAAAAATAAGTTTCAGGGTGGCGTTCGCCCAGCAGGGGGAGCTCTTCTGAGAGGCCAGGTTCAGGAAAACGTTGCAGCTACTCCCACTTAGCCTCCAGGCGCTTCAGTCCGGATACAGGGCAGTGTTGGAGGCCACCGCATCCCAGCTCAACTGGGGACCCAGCGGAATTTGTAACCCCCGTTGGCTGTCCGAATGGTGAAGGCATTGCCCTGGGGGAAAGCGAGGGTGCGGATGGTGCTGTGGCTGCGGATGGGAGTGCTGAAGGAGCCGCCTTCTTCCAGCTCACTGTGGCTCAAGTTGAGCGCGCTCCGGCTGCAGTCTGTGCGCAGCCCCCGGAAGCTGCCGTGCAGGTGCCCCGGCTTGTCTTCGCTCTTCGCGGGCTCCGGCTGTAGCCGGAGTCGCTTGGGGTCGCGGCTCTGCAGCGCTTCATCACAGCGCTCGGAAATCTCCCTCAGGATGGCGTCCACTTCCGCGCAATCCTGCCCGGTAGCACTGAATAACTCCTCCAGGCTCCTTTTGGCTGTCGCCTTGAGCAGGAAGGGTTCGGCTGTCGTTCCGCAATCCCGGGACTGCGTGATCATCAGCTTCTACAAAAGATGGGGAGGAGCGCCAAACTGGGGCCGGCTGGATTCCCCCCCCGCCCCACCCGGTCCCCTGCACTGGGCGCGCAAAGCAGACCCGGGCGCCTTTCGAACTCCGAGGGCTTAGATGCGGGCTGCAGGTGGCTCAGCAAGCTCTCAGCAGCCACCGTCCTTCTCCCAACGCCCCTGGGTCCCAATTCTGGGAATAGGGTGGGAGCTTCATAGGAACATTTCCGACGTCCCGCAGTGTCCCACACTCCCGCACCCCACTTACATCCAGCACCGAGGCCAGGTGCCGGGTCCGACTGGCTAGTTCCTTCAGTTGCACGTTCCGCTCTTTGAGCGAGGCGATCTCCTCCTGTTTCTGGGTCAGGGTCACGTGCAGCTGCAGAAGGAGACCCAAACATTACGAGGTAGGCCACCGTGGTCGGTCTCATCTGTACACTTGCTTGAGTTATATCAGGATCCTAAACATCTAATCTGGGACTGGAGACCCAAGGGCACTTGCACTGGTGGGAATAAGAACCACGTTTGTTTAGTTGCCCTTTGTTTTTACAAATCACTTAGACAAAATGTATCTCAGTCTTCAGTGTAGCATGGTGGTGAAGAGTACGGACTTGGGCAAGAAGCAGATACAGGGTCTGCCTCTGAAGTTCAATCTTCCTATACCTCAGTTTCATAACCTGTAAAATGGGGTAGCAAGGGTATCTTATTCAGTGGTTGTAAATATTAGAAGAAAAAGTAAATTGATAAGCACAATACCAGGCGTATAAAGCCTTCGGTAAATACTGGTGTCCCTATTAAAAATCAATCTGGGGACGCCTGGGTGGCTCAGTTGGTTAAGCGGCTGCCTTCGGCTCAGGTCATGATCTCAGCGTCCTGGATCGAGTCCCGCATAGGGCTCCTTGCTTGGCGGGAAGCCTGCTTCTGCCTCTGCCTTCCACTCTGCCTGTTCTCTCTCTCTCTCTCTCTCTCTCTGACAAAATAAAATAAAATAAAAATCAATCTGGTCGGGCAGGATTATTCCCACTTTCTAAGGCTGGAAACAGGAGAGCCACTGGAGTACGTGAAGCACTGGTCTGTCCACTGGTTCTGACTTACACCCGGGCATATTCCCGCTCCGGCAACCCGCATTTCCGCCCAGAGCTCCATACCCTGTCCCCAACCCAGGATTCTTGGCGGCCAGCCCAGTGCCCCTACTTGGTTATTCTCAACGAGTGCGTCCCCCAATGCCCTCTGGTTCTGGTCGGCCACCTCCTTCCAGTACTGCTCAGGCGGGGGCACGTCCGGAGGGCGCAGCGGCGGTGACTGCAGGGCCCTTGGGTCCAGCGGCGGAGAGAGACAGGGCCCAAATGGCAATACGTCGCAAGGAGAGAAGGGGAAGTCTCCGCCGGCCAGAGGAGGCGACATCAAAGAGGATGAGTCTGAGGAAGAGTGGGAGCTAGGTTTGCAGCCTCAGACTCGTGCCCGGCTAGCTACAGGGACAAAACGCCACGCCTGCCATGCTGGCTGTAAGGTTTATGTAAAGACTTAAGGAAAGCACCCTTCACTCTGCAATCCCTACTTTTTCCCAGGCCCTTTCTGATATCTTCTTCATACACAGCAGGCGCTTCATATATGCCTGTCGAGTTGATCTGAATTCAGCCTCCATGACGGCCACGGCAAGCCTGCCCCAAGTCACACAGCTCCGCCGTTCTGTACACGCCCGTCCCCCAACCTCTCCTCGACCGCATCACAGAGTAGGGCTCCCTCTCCGAGAACTCAAACCGTTAGACTGGGAAAGCGCTATAAATTTAGCGATTCATCTCCATTAAAAAGGGTGTTGTCTCATAAATATGGAAGAGCCGGACCCATTGGCGAGTTACTGACGATGTTGACAGGTGCTGCGTTTACCACCTACGCGACCACGAAATCGAAATCTGAACTAGTTTGATTTGCGGTGTGGGGAACGTCCCCGCCTCCCTTTACTTAACTGCAAAGAGACTGCGCTTGCCTGCAATGAGACTGTCCACTGTGTCTCTGAAATCCTGCAGATCGTAGTCCGCTGCCGTCTGCAGAGAATGGTTCTGAAATAAGCCAGAGGTGTAAAATCGTTAACGTCGAGTCCAGCAGGTCTGAAGCGCTTCCCAGACCGACGGTCGCCCTCCCGGGCCTGGCAGCAGGTGTGCACGCACCGCAGTTCGCAACCGAGCCTCCTACCTGAAAATCAAAGCCCCATCCCAGGCTTGGAACCCAGCAGGCTTGCATTGCAATGGTGAGTAGCGGAACAGTCGTAGCAAGGGCCGGGTCCCCGGGGATCCCGAAGGGCGCCGAAACTGTACGGTGCTGTATTTGCGGCGGGAGTCCTTCGGCGCTCAGCGTAGTGGCCGGGCGCCTGGCAGCGGGCCGCCGCAGTCCCCGCGCCGCCTCATTGGCCCGCCACCAGCCAACCAGCTGCCTCCTCACGTGAAGCCCGAGGCGTTCCTCCAGCTCCGGCTGAACCTCTCGTTCAACTTACCTCCGACCAGCCAAGGAGCCGTGCCCTAAGGGAACAGGTGTGCGCCCGCTCGGATTTCCCTCCCTAGACCTGACGGCGTGCAGGGGCGTCCAGAGAAACAACGTGAGGCTGTGTATCCCGCCGAGGTTCGGTCGCAGCCAAACCACCTTCTCCCCCAAACAGGGAGGGAAAGGGTAGGCTATGATGAGGGAGCAGGCGTGCTATGGAAAGTGCTTCTGTCCAGTGGGCAGCAAGCGTGGCCCCTTATTGCTCTTCCGTTTCTCAGCAAGTCAGAGTCTACTTTCTCGGTATGGTGGGAGGCACCTCCCATATCTTGAACTGGACGCTCTTCCTAGGTTCCCGCAGTGTGCCTGGCTGCGTGACGCCGAGGGAGACAGTGGGAGGCCCTCTTATTTTCTTAATTCGTGGGCATTTAGAGTTGACAAAACTCTTTTACACAGAGCCCCTATGTTAATTCTCACCCAAAATAGGAAGCACGCGGGGCCCAGGAGGTGATTCCTCCCCGTTTGATGAAGAATTTGAAGCTTAGAGAAAGTGAATTGCCCAAAGTCGCCCAACTAAGAATTGGGGCTCTTGTCCTAGAAGGATGGTGACTATCTCAATCTTCTTTCCTACATACCTCATTGCCTCTAGCGTTTATCTCTTTTTTAAGGAAAGCCTGTCTTCCAATGAAGACAGCACTGGGGAAGAGGAAAGAAGTTTCTCGAGGCATATGGTGTTGGGGAATGCATCCAATATGCCCATCAGAAATACCTATTCTACTGCTTCCACTATTGTTGATTCCTTTGTGTTACTCATACTTATTTCCCCGAAGCCCATCTCCACTTTTCAAATATTGCTGAGAAGAGGAACTTACTCTGACCCTAACCTTGAAGAAAGTACAAGTATTAGCTTTCCTGGAGTGCTTCGGTCTAGGAAGCCTCAGGCACCAGTTGGGAACTGAGGCTATAAGGGTGAAAGGAGCTTAGAAAGGGCCAAGGCAAATTCTGAAGCACAAGTTCTGCCCTGGTTGAAGGACCCAGAAACAAGACTCGTTTTCCAAGGGCTGAAAGGTCTTTCTCTTAATAGAGATTCAGCCAAAGCCCTTACCATGAGGAGGCTTGAGGCTAAGTCAGGAACTGGGGCCCAGGAAATGCTTCTTCCCATGCTATCCCAGGTCCTTGGCTCATTCTGGACCTCAAACAAACACTTCTGAAGTGTTTCCTCTGGGCTCATCTTACCCAGCAGGAAGGAGGCTAGGAAATTCGACCTGAGCACACACTGGCTGGGGTCTTTCCAGGGGATCTTCCTCTAAGGGGATGTCTTTCCCTTTCTACCAGCTGTGTCTCTCCCCAGGAAAAGTCCTGGACCTCTTGGGCCATCTCACATGAGCTCTATGCTTTGAATCTGAAACTTTGAATCTTACCTTCCCAATTAGATTTAAAAATCTGGCATTTTTCCAAACCACAATGACAGCCAAAAAAAGGGGGGGGGGCTAATACAGAACATGATGTGAAATTTAAGTTCTAAATACTTGAGCAAAAATTCAAGAAGAGCCTGCATGGTTTCCATGACTTGTAAAATAAACATGTTGGTGTAAGACAGTGAATGGGCCTCTGGGTCGGTTGAAAGATGCTCAAGCACTGTCTTTCCTTACGTGAGCATCCAGATCTAAAGAGAAAAACAAAACAGCCTCTGCAGGGCAATGCCCACTCTCATCCCTTGCCTTACCCACTCCCTGCTTTCTGTGGCCACCTACCCTGACTCCATCTGGGCTCTTACCCAATCCTAAAGGCACTTGGGGAAACCTGGAAGGCGGTGTTCTTCCACCAATCTCAGTTCTCAGAGGTGGTCATATCTTCTGGAGTCTTCAGTGCTGGACATTTCCCCCATGGACTCATGCTCCCTAGGATCTCCTGCCAGGAAGCTGGAACTGGCACTCCTCCTGTAGGTTGCATCTAACTAAGACCTCCTGTCCTTCTGGGCACTTCATGTCCTATCGATGGCCAAGCAGGCTTCTGGCATCCCAGACACCAATGCTGGGAGGTTCCTTCATCAACCTGGAGAGTGTCAGCCCTTGCAAGTGGTATACGTGGGATGGGAGTAGGGAAATAAGTTTTTAAGGAAAAGAAAAAGTCAAATACCTCTTTGCCCCATGAGGGTAAGTGACATGAATCTTTTCAGGGGGAGAAAATGACTTTTTTAAAGTGCCCAAATGCTGAAGAGCCATCTCTGCAGAGAGGAACGTTTGCTGTCAGATCTCTTCCAGAGTTCTTTGTCCTTCGTCCCTCTTCCTCTAAATGTAAACTCTATTCGTCTTTTCCAGTCTTGATCGAGTAGTTACCCGTCAATCTTCACACTCCTTTGATACCAGGGAATGAAAATTGTTAGTGAACGGCCGGGCAGGGATGTTGGGAGCAGGACAAGTACCAGGTGCCCAGCGCTCCATTTTGCTCCCACCTACTGGCCTGGCTCCTCCGTGCTCAATCTCCAGATTGCTTTGTCCCAGCTCCAGGGAATGGGGAGGGGGGAGAAGAGGAGACCCCTTCCCTGGAGGAAAGTCCTCCAGGTGAGTCCCTCTGTCCCAAGTTGGTCAGAACAGCTCTGAGAATACCGCCGACGCCACAGACTAGGAGGGAAGAAGTTCCGATCCTCAGGGCTGAGATTTCGGCACGACGTCTGCCCCCACTAGCTAAATCTGCCTGCGCGCCGGCCGGAGATGAGCCTCTGCGGAAAGGAACCCCGGAGTCCCGAGTCGGAATTTGGGCTGTTGGAGGCCGCGGGGCTTCGGGAGTGGGGGAGATACCTGCGAATCGGTCAAGTCACCACTAGGCGGCGCGTCAGACCCGAGTAGCGAGGAGCAGTCGGCGAGGTCCTGCAGGTCTATGGTGGTGAGGGCTGCGCGGGGAGAACCGGGGACACGCACGAGGCGGGCCCTGAGTGTCTCCGCCAGAGCTCGCCACTGGCCTCCCGTCAGGACATTGGAGCCCGGGGGTAAAGAAGTTCATCTGAGCCGCGCGTGCGCTACCCACCCGGCACGGGGAACCCGAGGGATGGCGCGGGAGCCGCCAGGCTCACCTGGCAGCGCCGCGGGATCGGCGTCCCGGGGATCTTCGTATATCGACACTGGGCTGCTGCCGCTGCAACCAGGAAAGAACTTCCGCGGAGGGGCGAACTAGCCGGACACAAAAACCGTGAGCATGGGTCAGCCCTCGGGTCCCGGAGCGTGCGGACCCTGCCTGGCACCGGCCCGCGGCCCCACCTTCCTCTCCGGCTTCCCGGGCTTGACGAAAGGCCGGCCCCCCAGCTCCAGCATCCTGTTGGGGCAGATGCGGTCGAAGGCTCGGCGTCCCGCCGGGGCGCCTCCGCACGACTGCATCCTGACTCCCCGCCGGCTTCGGCCCAGGGACGCGGTGCTGGTTCTGCGGCGGCGGTGGCCGCGGCCGGAATAGCGACCCACAGTCAGCGCCCCGCCTGGCGCCTGCAGGGGTAAGCGCGTGGTCGGGGTGGAGGCGAGGGGGTGGCTGTAAGGGTGCGGAGGGAGGGCCAAGTGGAGAGGGAAGACTGCCGCGAGGGAGGGGCGGCTCGCGCCTGAGCGCCGGAGGTGGCGCCTTCAGCCCCGGACAATCTGCGCGCGGGCGGAGGCGTTAAACCCAACCTGGCAACGAGGCTTCCCCCGGGAGCGGCGAGCGCGGGACCCGGGCCCGCGAGCGCCCTTTTGGGGAGGGTTGGCGCCGCTGCCTCCAGGCAGCACCAGAGCGGGGGTGGAGTGGACGAGCCACACTAGTCCCTAATACCGCCTTTCCCGTTTCGGATAGCAGGGATGGAAAAGTTAACAACTCTTTCTTCATTTTCTTCCCACCCCCAGCCGTACGGCACAAAATAAACGCAGAGTGACACTCGCCAAAGCCTGACTCCGGCATTTGACCGCCATGTAGGATTTGGTGCGGTTGTAGAATTCGATCGGGGACTGCCGCAGAACTGCCCCCAGATTACAGAAGACCCTTAAGCAAGGCTGGGGGTGCACTTCTGGTCTTGACTCACGACTTGCCCTTGGTTTCTCTTTGCCTGATGCCTAGAAGCGCTCCCCGTACCCCTAGCCCCGCACTTTCCCGGGCAGCGACTCCTGCGTGTAGCCTTTAAGAGAGTCAGTTAAGAAAAAGCGACATCTACAAATGCTCCTCCCCTTTCGGAAAACGCCTCACTGCATGGTCCCAAATCCCCTAAAACCCCAGTCTCTTTCTCCCCAGAAAGCCTCATTTGGCCACCGCAGCATTTGGCCACTCTGTACACCGC